>NC_142317.1:34908928-35073571 GCF_054855325.1 Carica papaya
GGAGGACTTGGATTCAAATCTTTCATGAAGAACTCTCTTCCATATACCTATATAAATACTCAAATGGGCTGTGCAACATACACAACAAATAGGATTAATCTAATGATTATTCATCTTATTAAATAACTTAGTTTATGATTATACAGATTGAGATAGGTGAACTTGTTGTTAATTATATAAATTTGAAACTTAATATTAGCCAAACGAAATTATGTAAGTACATGATTAAAGTCATATAGTACTGCATGTAACCCAACATATATCGAAATTAAATTAACAAATTTTTGGATCATTGTACAATTAAATCTAATGTAAGATTAATTCCAATAAGTATGTCAATAAATGACTAATTTATTTTCTGCATATAGAGAAAAAGTATAAAATCATACATAGACATATTTATAATCATATATAAATGATAAACATTCAGAATTATAAGTAAATTACTCAAAGTTTATGACCAATCTTAGCCAACCACTAAGGACCTTGGTCACTATCTCTTTTATAAACTTACCTAATTATGTGGTAACTTAGTCTTAATTTTCACCAACCTATTAAAATTCTCCTCGAAGTACTTCACCCCATAAACTCTTCCTTCCTGGAAACTAAAATCTCCCATTGTGATTGACGTCAATGTCAAGATCTTTGTAGTTAAACAATGTCTGTCTTAGCTTCTTGGAGATAGAAGGAGTCATGAACTTATGAAGCTTCCTCGTTAAATTTATTAAATGATTTGTAGTTTCAATCCCTCCTTCATTTCAGTTGGTAGTATATTGAAACTTTTATAGATTTCTAGCTCTATGAGGAAAAGGACTTGCGTTCAAACGAATCTCATCCAATTTTTCACCATAAAGGTTGAAAGTTAATACTAGAGCCTCTAGTTTAATCATCTTCTTCCAAATCTCGTCTAACTTCTCTCTTCAAATTGGTTGTTTCACATTGTCTGATTTATTCTTAAGAAAAATGAATAATTGTGGGGTACAGTTGAGCAAGACAGTCTCGATTGTATAAATATTAAAGCTAGTCCAAAAAAAAAAAAAAAACTAACTGGATCCAAATAGTCTGGATGCAATTAGATTGGACTAGACTTAGCTCAAGGAAGCTTTGATTCATGATGGAGAGGAGAGTTTCAAAGTCACCAAGCAACAAGGAGAGGAATGTTCTTCTTGTAGTCTTTTTACTAATATGGGCACTTGTATACAACATCCACAATGAGCGTAGTTGAGAGGTTGTCATTCAAGTGAAAAGCTACATGTTGGTGGGGATCTCCGATGTGGATAAAGTTTTATTCAAGAGTCCTTTGAACTCGAAAGACTGTCAGAACCTCTGGAACTCGACCAACCTAATTTTATAAGCAAGAACGATGCCAAAGCTTACTCTTTCTCCACCTGTAATTTAACAACACTAAATGCTTTTTAACTGTTTTTAAGATATGTTACATATTAATCTTAGATTAACATTGTGATAAAATTATTTTTTCATTTATGTTATTTTGAGTTAACATGAGAATTTTGTATTTAGTATATAAAAATATTTTCAACTTTTATTTTTTATTTACGCATACATATATTTAAATGTAAACATTATTATTACTATGCATATGTTACTTCGATTTTATTTTTTTTTTTCGGGGAGAAAATAAAAGTAATTTTCAAAAATTATAACTAAAAAGATGAAATTAACATAAATTAAAAAATTAACCTACCTTATCTATACATATAATACAATTAGTGACCTAACTAAAACAAGATTATTTGGAAAGTACTCTCATCTTCGTATGAAATAAATCAATCTTAAATTTTTCTAAACCAGTAATCACCAAATATGTATATATATATATATATAGAGAGAGAGAGATTCTAGATGAACCATTTACATAAAGTAGGTTAATTTTTTAATATATATATATATATATATATATACATAAAATACTTATATTAAATTTCCTCCGTTGACTTGTCAAATAAGAATATGACATATCTTCACAATTTCAAATATATACGTCATGAGAAATACTTTAATTTTTCTAGCACATGCATTAATTAATTATGATTTTATTTGAATAAAACTTTTAATTTGGAATTTTAGTAACTTTAATTAGCCTATATATATATATATATATATATATATATGGATCCTATTAATGGCGCATTTAGTGTAATTTAAGACAGTAATAATCAATTAACATAAGCAACTAAGTATGCTTTCATACTTAACATAATTGATTCAATTGACCAGCTAACACGTACGTGCTCACAAGTTTCAAAATTTCATACGTTGGTTTTGGTTTTCTAGCTCCAACAAGGAATTATAGTTGGTGTGTACGTTTAAAATACATAGACTGGGATGTGATGGGTTGAACTTTTCTTGATCAAATTTTCTTTATCTCTCAACTAATACAACTATATCTGTGTATATATATATATATATATGTGAAGAACCCGTAAACTTGCATGCAAAAGGAGTTGTGACAGAAGAAAAGAGAAAATGTCTCTCCTCAAGATGAAACAAAATTCAATCTTTCCCACAGTTTCAATTCTGGTTTTCTTCTTGATTTCGATTTCGAGATCAGCAACATCATCGCCAGATTCATCTTTTGGTTCATTCCTCAATTGTCTTCTTCAATCCCCATCTAATCAATCAGTCTCTAAAGCTATTTTCACTCCATCCGACCCTTCTTTCCAATCCATTTACGAGGCTTATGCAAACAATCTCAGGTTCTGGACTCCTGAAACTCCAAAACCCTTGGCCATTATCGCTGCTTTAGAGGACGCCCACGTGCAGGCAACTGTTATTTGTGGTAAGAAAAACAACATACAGATCAGAATCCGAAGTGGTGGACATGACTTTGAAGGTCTCTCGTATGTCTCTTTTGTCCCATTTGTCATCCTTGACATGTTTAATCTTCGTGCAATCGATGTGGATATAGCGAGCGAGACTGCTTGGGTTCAAGCAGGAGCGACAACCGGGGAGTTATATTATAGAATTGCAGAGAAAAGTGATTTCCATGCCTTCCCTGCAGGAGTTTGTACCACTTTAGGCGCCGGTGGCCATTTTAGTGGAGGTGGATATGGGACATTGATAAGAAAGTATGGATTGTCGATTGATAACATCATCGATGCCCAATTAGTTGATGCAAATGGTAGGATTCTTGACAGGAAATCAATGGGGGAAGACTTGTTTTGGGCGATTAGAGGTGGTGGTGGAGCAAGCTTTGGTGTTATCCTTTCGTGGAAGATAAAGCTTGTTCGTGTTCCACCCAAAGTCACCGTCTTCAATGTGGTGAGAACCCTAAAGCAAGGAGCTACTGACATAGTCTATAAATGGCAACAAGTTGCTTCAAAACTTGACAAGGATCTCTTCATTAGGGTTATGCCACAAGTTGTGAACGGTGATAATGGTCAGAAGACAGTAAATATTTCTTTCATTGGCCATTTTCTTGGGCAAACGGATCGGCTTCTTGAATTGCTAAACAGAGATTTTCCAGAATTGGGTTTACAAAGAAATGATTGCATTGAAATGAAGTGGATTGAATCGACTCTTTTTTGGTTTGGATTCCCTAACGGGACCTCCATCGATGTTTTACTTCAAAGAGTATCAACGATCAAAGCCATGTCAAAGAATAAGTCTGATTATGTAAGGAAGGTGATCTCGAAGGAAGATTTGGAAACCATATGGAAGTTAATGATGGAAATAAAAGGGTTTTGGATGCAATGGAATCCTTATGGAGGAAGAATGGAGGAGATTACAGAATCCGAAACACCATTTCCACACCGAGCAGGAGTAATCTTCAAGATTCTACACTCGGTTTCGTGGACACAAGAAGGAAACCAGGCAACACCAAAGTATTTAAGTCTTATAAGAAAGTTTTACAATGCTGTCACTCCTTATGTGACAAGCCAACCCAGAGAAGCTTTTCTAAATTACAGAGATCTTGACATTGGTAGTGGCTCAAGCAATGGCACCAACTTTGAAGATGCTACAGTTTATGGGTTCAAATACTTCAAGGGTAATTTCAAGAGAATGGCTTTGGTGAAGGCCATGGTGGATCCTGATAATTTCTTTAAGAATGAACAAAGCATTCCACCCCTGTTCCATTTTGGTGAAGGCTTAGTGAAAAGTTCTTATGAACTATAATTCCATTTGCTCTGTATACAAATCACTGTATCACGTTACAGTTTTAATATCAATTTAAATAAGTATGATTACAAAAATAATTAATATGTTAATTTCAATAGTTACTACGCTTTTCGGAAGAACAAATGAATTAAAAGACTTTGTAAATATGATTTGTTCGTTCAAAATATTTTTTAAAACTCAAAAAATTTTAAAGTGAGTATATATATAATTATATAAAATTTGGAACTTAATATTAGACAAACCGAATTATTTAAGTACATGATTGAAGTCATATGGTACTGCATGTAACCTAATATATATTGAAATCTAATGTAAGATTAATTTCAATAATTATGTCAATAAATGACTAATTTATTTTTTTGGTATAGAGTGGAAGTACGAGTTCATACATAGACATATTTATAATTACAAATGAACGATAAACATTCAGAATCGTAAGTAAATTACAATATATTTATGACCAATCTTGGCCAACCACTAAGTATCTTGGTCACAATCTCCTTTATAAAAGTGACCTAATTATGTGGTAATGTTGGGATGCTTTGTTCATGTCTAAAGAAATTAGCAGGATCAACCTCAGTCTTAATTTTCACCAGCCTATTGAAATTCTCCTTGAAGTACTTCACCCCATAAACTCTTCCTTCCCAGAAACTAAACCTCCCATTATGGTTGATGCCAATGTCAAGATCCTTGTAGTTAAAGAATGCCTGCCGTGGGTTCTTGGAAACAAAGGGAGTCATGAACTTATGAAGCTCCCTTGTTAAATCTATGAAGTGATTTGTAGTTTCAATCCCTCCTTCGTTCCAGTTTGTGGCATACTGAAACTTCCATAGATTTCCAGCTCTATGAGGAAAAGGACTTGCGGTCGAAGGAATCTCAGCCATTTTCCCACCATAAGGGTTGAAAGTTAACATCACAGCTTCCAATTCAATCATCTTCTTCCAGATATCATCTAACTTCTCCCTCGGAATTGGTTGCTTCACATAGTCTGATTTCCTCTTCAGAAAAGTGACCGATGGTGGGGTGCGGTTGAGTAAGAGCTCGGGTGAGTCAATAGCGAAGTTGGTCCAGAAAAGAACTGATTGGATCCAGCTAGTTTGGATGCAATCAGATTGGACCAGACCCAATTCAGGAAAGCTCTGGTTCATGATGGAGAGGAGAGTTTTGGAGTCACCAAGGAACAAGGAGAGGAATGTTCCTCTTGCAGTCTTTTTACCAGTTTGGCCACTAGTGTTTACAACATCCATAGTGAGCCTAACGAAGAGGTTGTCATCTAAGTGAGAAGCTACATGTTGGTAGCGATCGACAATGTGGGTAAGGTTTTGTTCGAGAGTTCTTTGAACTCGAAAGACTGTCACTACTTCTGGGACTCGAACCAACTTAATTTTATAAGAAAGAACGACGCCAAAGCTTGCTCCTCCTCCGCCTGTAATTTTAGACGCCAATTTAGTTTACCAAAAATACTCATCGGGTTAACTTAATTAAATAATTAAATATTTTTTGTTTCATTAGTATAAAAATAAAAAATTGTGAGTTCGATGCGTGCAAATAGGATAATTTTTTTAAATAATTATAAAAGATATTTTGAGATTTTCAAAATAATTAATATAATGAATTGAGACGAATAATGGCTACCTGAATAACGCAAATCATTATTTTAATATTACATTTTTAATTATAGTTTGGTCTTTAAACTTATAAAATTATTTCGTATGTTATCATTTAATACTATTCCGATGTTTTGACCAAAAAAGAATCTTCCGTTTCAATTTTTTTTAAAAAAATTATCAATTTTAGATGACCCAGATTAAGAACATATACGCAACAATAATTTTTGAAAAAGAAATGATTTTTTTTTCTTAAACAAGATTATTAGTTTTGACAAAATGTCTATTTGAATAGAACTCTCAATTTGATATCGAATTAGTCAATTTTATATTTTTCTAAGCCAGTAATCACCAAGTATATATATATATATATATATGTATGTATGTATATTATCTGATAAATTATCTAGTGTTAGTTAATCTAATCATTGTTTGGATAAACTACTTCTTTTACTGAATGTTTGATAAACTTTTTTTCTTTTTAAAAAATCGTAAATTTTGAGTTCGAAAATGTTTTTATACATTTCATCCTTTAAGAATTATTTATATTATGTTATAATTGATGTATATGTATATGTATCATTTAATTAATGAATATATAAATGTATTCAAATATCATCCACTCTACCTACCAGTAATAGCCCAGAAGAGATCTTCCCCCATGGATTTTCTGTCAAGAATTCTCCCCTTCACATCCACCATTTTTGCATCAACTATATTATCAACAGTCAACCCATATTTCCTCATCATATTACCATACCCAGCTCCACCAAAATGTCCTCCAACGCCCACAGTAGGGCAAACACCAGCTGGAAACCCATGAATTCTGCTCTTCTCTGCAATTCTAAAATACACTTCCCCCAAAGTTGCACCAGTTTCAACCCAAGCAGTCTCCTTCTCTATGTCAATTTCGATACCTCTAAGATTAAACATGTCGAGGACGAAGAAAGGAACGGAGGCCACGTAAGATGTGCCCTCGTAATCGTGTCCGCCGCTTCTGATTTTCATCTGCAAGTCATACTTCTGGCCGCAGAGAATGGCAGCTCGAACGTGAGATTCATGCAATGCGGTGACGATTAGGAAGGGTTTAGGTGTAGTTGAGGTGTTGAATCTTAGGTTTCTTATGTAGTTTTGTAGAACAGTGGAGTAAGAAGTGTTTCGAGGTGTGAAAATGGCTGTGGAGATTGGATGAGAAGGAGAAGCATGAGTTGACAGGCAATGAATAAACTTCTCATGAGCTGATGATGATGAACCAGAAGCTGAAGGAACTAAGAAGACTGTAACAATGGCTGACAAGATTAGAAATCCTACTATTGGTTGTGGAATTGAAGTTCCCATTTTTGGTTAATTGAGTCCTGGGTTTGGAATTTTATGAAGATGTAAGATGAGTTTACCCTATATATATATGTATATATATAAATTGTAAATATAGTATATTATATAAAGGCGTGTTTTGTTTGGATATAAATATAAAGATGATCACGCAAGTGATATTTGCGGCCTGATTAAATTTGACTAAGAACATTCAAAGTTATAAAACGTAAGATAATTAGCCTTTGACATTCGAGAGGATGATTACCAGGATCAATAATTAACAAATTATTAGAGGAAGCTGCCTTTTGTTAATGATCTTGTACGTTATTATATATATATATATATATATATATATATACATACATACGTTGGTATTTCATAATCTGCAATATCTGTGCACTTGTCATGCACACGTACTCAATGATGATAAGATATATCTCACGTAAGTAAATGGCTTTGTAGGGAACAATGGGACAGTTTGATCTCTTTTTTGTTTTGTAGTCTTAGAAATTTAACATAATAATGATTTATTATTAATAATATTATTAATTAAATTAATTATATGTGTATAAATATATATATGTATTAAACAGAATATAAGATGAATTCAATGTCTATACATTGAACTTAGTATTGGGTAACTTTGCTCTTAATTTATTTTCTCCTATTAATATTCTCTCTAATATTTTTGTTAATTACTTGCTTCTATTAATTAAATTTGCATAAATAAGAAATCCTCGTGGATATATTGTGGACGATATATGACGAATATAAAAGGACTATTTAGAGGGATTTGACTTTTCATTCATGATTTCACTTACACATTCTCGAGTAAGTTTATGGTTTTTGTTGACTTTGTGAGGGGATATGGTCGAATCAAAGTAACGGATCTAAAAGAGAAAGTCGATCTCAAATTATCCGACTTGGTTTACTAAGTTATTGAACTTAGTACAAATTAACTTAAATACACAAACCTAGCTGTCCAACTTATCTTACTCAGATTCTTGAAGTTTAAGAACTTATTCTCCACAAACCTGTTCATTCAACTTATCTTATTTAGATTCTTGAAGCTTAAGAACTTACTATCCTTTTAACCTGTGAACTTATTCCCCTTCACCTCCTTATTTCATTCATCTATATTAGTAGAGTTCCTGACAATACCCTCTCCATTAAAAGCAATCTTTATCAGGGATCGACCTTCAGGTAAACTGCATCCTCCTAATGTGACTTTATCAAGATTTAGGTTCGATCATTGCACTAGAAACTATTTAACTTGTTTGTCATGCCTCTAAAACTTTTTTTTTTTACTTCCATAAATATTTGAAGTGTTCTACTTTTATCTGCCCATACTGAATTATCTCAAGTAAGTTATTATGATAAACTTGATTTTTTGGTACATATTTTTTCATGTGAGAGGCACGGAAGACTAGAAGACTACATTAAGTTTTGTCTAAGACTGAAGTTTTATTATAACTAAGTTCTTATTCTTCAAACTCTCTCTGTTCACTATGTATCATTATTTTTTCATCTCATTTTACGCTCCTAACACATGATACCCCATATGTTGAGTCACTTTCTGTAGAGATTCGAAACTTAAATAAAAATAAATTCGTAAATTAAATGTAAAAACGAAATGATAGAATTAGAGTTTATATTCCTTACACAATAATTTAGAATACGCAATAAAGATACGAGAATATCTATTCTAAAATAATAACAAAAATTAAAGAAATAAAAGAAAAGCAAATAGCTAAGAAGCCTATAACGACCTTCACTACCTTTTGAAGAGAGTCCAGATGATGAACTATTCATGACCCTCTTGTTAATCGAGATCTGGATCTTAATCATCTTGATCTGAAATAGTTAATGAAATGATGAGTTACATTACCCTAATAAGAATATCACACTAATAACAGATACAGTAAATTGAAGATTGATAAAAATCAGAAAAACAACCAATGGATCCCTTAATTTATGTAAATTCATTTACTATAAAAAAGTCATTTATTCTGTATTTACGTAACAAGTTTTTTTTCTAAAAATAACCTATAAAAATCATATTCATACACTTTTCATTATCACATATAAGATAACAAGAAACGATCACTTTTCATTTTTTTTCTGCTTACTGGTATCCATGGAGGTCATAGGGATGTCCTCCTACTCGTGAACCCAATATTCAGTTAAAAAATTAACTTATCCTCCCCATACTCCGTCCGGTAATGGATGTCAAATAATCTCGATACCCCGTCCGGTATGAGGGTGAATCATATATCCTAAACCTTACTGGTAATGGATTTTCCAACCCTGTCCGACTGAGGTAACGTTCACGGTAGAGTTCTCTATATACTGGGTCTGTCCACCCTTTCCCGAGTACATAGTAAGTCTTTTCCATATAAATTTTCATCAGTATAACAATCAACTACGCAATAATCATATCTCATCTTACACTCACAGTTCACTTAAATAATAATATAGTTTAACACAGCTAAATAACCAATGACCGAAATACTGACAAACAATACAAGGGAAACAAATAACTAAATAACCAAAAAGACCCTAAAAACCATCAATTCAGTTACGAACAGTATAATAGTAAACAAATATTGGTAATAAAGAAAAATAAATAAGAAATCAAAACGATCGTGAACTAACCAGTTCTACCTCCACTAGTGACCTATAATTATTTTTAGGGTTCTCTAATTTTTCATAAAACATACAATTATCGATTATTAAATCTCAATTTGCTGTAACGGAGAAAATGGTAAGGGATCCTTACCCGGATCGATGTTTCGAGACACTGCACTATCTACTAGGCTTCTTAATATGTACTGGATTTCTTGAATTTTCTCTGCGGAAATCAAAACACTTGTCACATACCTAAAAATACCCTATAAATCCAAAATTGGTGTCCAAAACTCGTTCTAGTCAATTTTGGAGTTCCGGCACGGTGGTGTTGCCGTGCTCCAGCGCCATCTCCACCGCCCACAGCGGCGGTTTGCCTCGGCCTAGCCGATTTTGGTCTCTTTTTTGGGCGATTTTGGCCATATCCTTACAAAAAAATACGTCAGGGGCCTTGGTTGGCCCAAAAACCATAGAAAATCGAACTCACAGGCGGGGGGACCTCCGGGTGCGGCGGCTCCGCCGGTTCTCCTTCGCGACTAAGGTTCTTTCTTCGACCAACCTGCACAGAAAATGACAATGAACACAATAATCAAAAATTACGTAAAATAAAAACGAGAAGGGGCTCATCGGAAGGGTTTTAGGACTTTGGTCGCGGGGGCACTACCGAGCTTCACCCACGATTTATGGCTCACCTGCCATCTTTTTTGCTCCGATTTGGCTAGGGGGTGCTCAGAATCAAATTTTGAACTGGTAGGGAAAATTTTTACCTCTTTTGGTGGTCGGCGGTAGCCCCGTGAGACGGTGATCGGCCTCCTTCTTCGGCGTCTGGTTTTTCTTCTCTGGCGAGGTCTGGCGGCTAGGGTTTGGATTCTCGTGTGATGCGGGGTATTTATACTCATCCTGTTTTGATCTGGACCATCCATAGCGATCGATCTCGTTCGTTCGATCGCGCTTAAGGAGGAAATAAATCTAAACCGTCCATCACGATTTGATCTCGACTATCCGATTGAATTTAAGGAGAAAATAAATATGAACCGTCCATCACAATTTGATCTCGAACGTCTGATCACGTTTAAAGAAAAAATAAATTTGGGTTATCCACGTGCGCAGGATCAATCCTGGGTCATCTGATCGCGATGCAAGCAGATCGCCCGCGTGGCACCGACGTCAATATGCCTCGCCACGCAGCGTGCTCCGGTTCGTCGATGTTGCTGACTGGACGGTCCTACGTGACACAATTTTTTCTATTGCACTCTGATCCTTTGTTTCTAATTTTTCTTTCAAAAACATCATATGAACCCAAATTTTCACTCTTTTTTTTTCAAAATTATTTTTTATTTTTATCCATAACCTATTATTTTCTATAAATTCAACAAAATTTAAAATAAATTAATTTAAAAACAAATTTTTATATAATTGAAAATGTTAAAATTGATATCGGACCAAATTCTGGACTCGGGTATTACACTTTCTCTTTCTCCCTAAAAAATCATTTAACAAGATAAAAAAATATTTCATTTGTAAACTAGAATTATAATTAGTGTCATACTAATATTAGACTATTACTTTGCCACTTAACGCATACGCCAGACTCATTTTTGAAACTCACCCACATTAAATAGGATTTAAATCAATTAAATTAGTCTTTCTACCAATCTTTTTTAGGACGATAGGTCGAGTTACAATTGTAGATGATACTTGTAACGCCCGGAAATTTAAAAAAAAAAATTTATTATTTTATTATTAATTATTTTAATTAGAGTTAAAAAAAAACGCCACGTCAGCAGCCACGTCAGCAGACCCAGTCAGCAGTCCCAGCCAACCAGGACCTGCCACGTGGCAAAACTACATCGACCGGGGACGGGCCACGTTGGCGATCCATGTACGCGCGATCGGACGGCCCAGATCAAGCGTGCGTACGGATGGCCCAGATGCAATCGCACGGACGGCCCAGATTCAATCAAAAACGGACAGCCCAGATTAAAACAAAATAGACGGCTGAGATCAAAAGGCAAAAGGGTATAAATAGAACCCCCACACCTGACCACAAAAACCCTAGCCGCCTGCCCTCGCCGGAGAAGACGTCGGAGACGCCGGCCGCCGCCGCCCGCTGCCGCACCGGGGATATTTCCGACCGCCGATCGAGGTAAATTTCATACCCCCGACTCGTTTTTCCACGTTGATTTCCCCTGTGGCCAAATCGGAGCCAAAATCCCGGCCAAACGGCCGGAAAACACAGCCAAAACCCAGCGGCACCGCCGCGCCCCTTCTCGATTTTTGCCTCCGATGAGGCCCTTCCCGGCCTCCGTTTGATGCAATTTTTATATCACCGTGATCACCATTCTTTTCTCTACAGGTTGATCAGAGTCGAATCCAAAACACGAACTTCACTGGAGAGTCGCCGCACCCGAGAGCACCGTCGCCGGTAAGCTTCGGTTTTCCATAATTTTTTGGCCCCCCGAGGGCCCTAGGGTTGTTTTATCGCAAGGACTGATGCAAGTGTGGCCGAATTCGACCGGAAACGGCCGAAAACTGCCAAACCGAGGCAAATTGCCGTCGCCGGAGCACGGCGGAGCCGCCGTGCCGGAATTGCGATATTGGCCAAAAAGGGGCCCTGGGCCTAATTTGCGATTTTTTGGAACACGTGCAGGTACCAGTAGTGCGTTTCAGTTCCCCGGAGAAATTCAGGGAAAATTAGGGATAGCCTGTAGGCGCACTGTGAAGCCGTGTTCGGACCCCGAAACGAGTAAGGACCCCTCACCCTATTTCCTATCACAGTATTAAAGTTCAACAATGATAAAACGGTATTTCTTGAATCAACGAATGTGTGAAATTGCTTAAGGTCACTAATGGAGCTCGAGTCTAGTGTGTTTATCGGTTAACTGTTATTTGGCATATTTTACAGTTTAAAATGCAGTATGAGGTTTGATGTTTTCATTTTATAGTTTTGTGTGCATATTTTACTGTTTTATTGATTATGAATTGAATGACTGGGATATTGATGCTGTATGTTGTCTGTTTGGCATAAATTACCGTTTTGCTTGTTTGTATGTGGATTAATGATGCTGACTGAGGAAAAAGAGAATGAAAGATTATGTAAATGGGTAATTGTATAATGGGGTCAGCCTGACTAGATATCCTGGGAGATGGTGGACGGACCGGGTCCGTAGGGAACCCTACCGGGATTGTGGTCTCCCATACCGGACGGGGTATGGAGATCTTATGTGTTTTGGCGTCCATACCGGACGGGGTATGGGGACGACCCGTTTCACCCTCATACCGGACGGGGTAATGAGGTTTATAGTTTTGGCACCCATACCGGACGGGGTATGGGGACGGCCCTGGAATCTGATTTCAAGTGTTAAGGATTAACGGGTAGCGGGACCCCTATGGATCCCCATGGATACTAGTGGGCTGGTAAATGAGGAAAATATGTTGTGTAACGATTGAATTTCAAAAGGCTTGATAAGTATTATCTTATACAGTTTATATATGATTTCATGATGATGATAATGTTATTGCTTTCGTATACTGTTTTATGAATTTCACCGAGGTAAGTGGATGGTGAAGGATTTATTATTGATAAAAGAATTTGTTATAAATTATGCTCCATTGGTCTTTTTGTGTTTTCTACCCACCTTTACCTCCGTGACGGTGAGATATCGTGATGTCTTTACTGGGCTAGTGTAGCTCATTCCTTATTTAATCATTTCAGATCAGGAAGACATTGTTCCCGAGCCGGTTCCGCAGGAGGACGACGAAGGGGACGCCTAAAGACTCCATAGTCATATTCGTAGCTTTTACTTTCAAGTTTCTCCTTTAGGTAGTTTGATCTTTTATATTTTATGAGCACGTTTTTTGTTTTAGTGTAAGGGATTTTAATCGAATTTTTGACTTCACTTCCGCATTTGATATTTTTAATATACATTTCATTTTAAATTTCTGGGGCCGTTACAATACTTGTTAGCTTTATAAACTATTGCTAGAGGAAACTAATAAAAATCTTATCTTTATCATTTACCAAAAACTGAGGAGCACCATCAGCTTATTATATAAGCAACGAAGATCTTCTCAAACTTTATTAATATAAGTAGATGATTGAGGCCAAAGATGTGCACATACTTTATGAACCTATCAATCACCACGAAAATTATATCTTTATTTTCTTACATTGATAATTACTCTATAAAATCATTAGAGGTATGATTTCAAACACACTTTGGCACTTAAAAAAGAGATTACAACAACTAAGTACTCGTGTTTTTTCTAATATTTCTTGCTAACAGATATCATCATGATACTTCGTAAATTATATTATCTACCGTTTAACTTTATACCAGAAGAAACTTTTTTGTTAAATGTTCCATAGTCCTCTACATTTCAAAGGGGCAAATCGGATTAATTCAAATTAATTTGGTTCATGACATAATTATGAATTGTCAAATGAAAAATATGGCAATTTGATCATTCCAAGTTCAATTATGAATTAATTAACACTCTAATGAAAGATTAAATGAGTCTTTGACTATCAAGATGTATCAAAATTAGTGATTTAAAAAAATCTATTAACTTAATAATTCTTTTACAAAAGTAGAAGATAGTATTTTATTAATTTAATAAATTATTACCCACCAATTTAATATAATTGTAATTTATATATACATATATATATTTTTGAGTTACAATTTTTTTTTTGAATTTATTTTTAATGAATTGGTGTGTAATTATTTGATTAGACCCATTACAACAATTACATTTCAGTGTCTGTCTCTCTATAATTTTCCATTTTATTAATATAATTAATAATTTTTCTTCACATGTTTATTTCAATTAATTTATTTAAAAATATTCCTTTTTTGTTTTTCTCTCTGTTGCTTACAATTTTCAAATCCTGCCCAAGATTTTCTTATCTCTATCAGATCTCTTATATATATATATATATATATATAGTATAATTTAATATATAATTACTTTAAACATAGAAAATCTAATTTTAAAAAAGTTTGGAGCATGTGGGTCCAATCCAATTCTTTATGAATCACATGTATTCAATACTATTATATTTCTTTTGGTAAATATTTTTCTCTACAAAAAAAAAAATTCATTCATATACTAAGGTTAATAGTCATTTATTATATTATCATATGTATACATCATAGTTTGAGGTGTATTACTTTTTTTACCTAGTCAAAACATGTATAATTTATTTATAGTATTTAAAAGTAATTAGTAAAGAAAAAAAAATAAAAATATAATAAAAATGGAAAACATCATTTATCATCATTCTAAATGCTGTTAAATTCGATAATTTTAACAATAATAAAAAAAATATTACGTAAAAAACTACATTTATAATGATATATTGAATGTTTATTCATAACTTTATGTATGAGTTATATGAAATTGTTAAAATCTTTATAACATTCAGTGAATTTTGAAAAGTAACTTTATATATTTAATTAAAAATAATGTTATAATTCTAATATACATAAATTATTTTCGGTCTCAATCACTGATATTATTAATGACAAAAATATTTATATTTAGTTTATAAATGACTCGTCTACGTGTATTAAATACTGACCGTATCTTTTTTTTGTACATATTAAATATAAAATATCAATATAAATAAAATTATGTATCATAGTAGTTGTTCCTCTCATTCACATTTTTTAAAAAAAAAATTATAAAATATTTTGGAATCATATGTTGTTGTCTAGATTTAACAACATAGAATTGACAAACCAACACGTTAATTTAAAGAATTAACATTTCAGATTCTAAAATTAAATAATAAGAAACTAAAATATATACAAGAAAATCTCGATGATAACTCTTCTGGAACATGGCACTGAGTACGAAGATCATTGAACTCCTACTTAAACTGGTAAAAAGGTTCTAAACTCTTGGGATCAACTATAAAAAAAAGATCATACCTCTCTGACTGAAACGTTCTTATAGTTGACGAGTGTCTTACCTAATCGCATAAATCTTTTGTGTATGCCCACAACCCTTATAGTAGATCCTCATGTCCGCTCCAGCAAAATGGTGCAACTTAAAACCAACACGGGCTGCTCATAGACTTTGATTGTTTAGAACCTCCGGTATTACTTACATGCATTCGACATGTTAAGTGTTTTTAGTAATGTTTCAATATAACGAAATTTGTAAAGATTCTTTTTGGATTTTCAATAACTAGAATAAATTGATGCCCCTACGTAACTTAAAATAGATAAGAGTTAACAATGCACAAGTTCGGGAATTAAAATTTTTCTATTCTATTTGAAAGTTATATATTTAAATTTTAATGAATTCGTAAAATCACTTACTTTATATGTATATTATGAATTTATTAATATATTAATAAAATTATAGTGATTAAGTTATATTTAATTTGAACTTAAATTTAGATACTCATAATAATCAAAAGCAAATCTACTCTTTTTCACACCATGATCATTCATAAAAAGTAGAAGAAGAAAGAGAGAGAGAGAGAGAGAGATAGGAGAGTTGATATTATTATTATTATTTTTACAAAATTGCATACCCACCATTGATGACGTCAGCGTAGCTATTATCTCCTACTTCACAGCACCCTCCACTCATTGAAAGAGTAGGAATGGACTGTTCATGTCTAAAGAAATTATCTCCATCGACCTTGCTCTTAATCTTAACCAGTCTCTCAAAATTTCCCATGAAGTACCTAATCCCATAATCATCTCCTCTTCCTCCCCAACAATCCTTCCTCTTCCAATCTGCAGATCCCAAATCCAGATCCTTGTAACTATAAAAAGCTTGTCTTGGATTCTTAGACACAAATGGAGTCATATAACTATAAAGCTTTCTCATCAACTCTATGTACTTACCCGAAGTTTCAATGTCTACTTCATTCCAGTTTGCTAAATACTGAATCTTCCATAGATTTCCTGATCTATGAGGAAATGGGGTTTCTGTTTCTGGAATCTCTGCCATTCTCCCTCCGTAAGGATTAAACGCCATTGATGGAGCTTCAAGCTCTATCATCTTCTTCCAGATAAACTCAAGCCCATCTTTTGGGATTGGCTCTTTTACGTAGTCAGATTTTCTCTTGAGGGAGAATACCCTTTCAGGAGCTCTTTCTAGTAAAACCTCAACAGGTTTGTCCATGGAGATATTGGCCCAGAACGGAATCGATTTGACCCAACTGGTTTCTACACAGTCTGATTCTGTAAAACCCAGTTGAGGAAAGCTCTCATCCATGGTGGAAACCAGTCTTTTGCAGTCACCGAGAAACAGAGCAGTAAAAGAAGCTCTTACTGTTTTCTCTTCATCCCTTTTAACAACATCTAAAACCAGTCTGATAAACAGATCTCTTTCAACTTTATGAGCAATATGTTGCCATTGATAAACAATTTCTGTTGCATTTTGATCTAAAGTTTTTTCTACACGAAATACAGTAACTGTTTCTGGAACTTGAACAAGTTTAACTTTGAAACTAAGAAGAACACCAAAGCTTGCTCCTCCTCCTCTGATAGCCCAAAAAAGATCTTCACCCATTGATTTTCTATCAAGAATTCTTCCACTAACGTCCACCAATCTTGCATCAATAATATTATCAACTGACAATCCATATTTTCTCATCATATTTCCATACCCAGCTCCCACGAAATGCCCACCAACACCCACTGTCGGACAGACACCAGCAGGGAATCCATGGATTCTACTTTTCTCTGCAATTCTATAAAACAACTCTCCTAGTGTAGCTCCTGCACCAACCCAAGCCGTTTCCTTTTCCAAATCTATGTCAACCGATCGAAGATTAAACATGTCGAGGAGAAAGAATGGGGAAGAAGATACATACGATGTGCCTTCATAGTCATGGCCGCCGCTTCTGATTTTCAGTTGCAGACTGTGTTTTTTCCCGCAGAGAACGGCGGATTGAACATGGGATTCGTGCATGGCGGTGATGATGACGACTGGTTTTGGTGTCGCCGGAGTTGTGAATCGGAGATTTCGAATGTAAGCTTTTAAAATGGAGGAGTAAGATGGGTTTTGGGGAGTGTAGATTGCTTGGGAGATTGGATGAGAAGGGTGAGAATTGTTTTGAAGACATTGTTGGAAGATTTCAGAATCAAATGATGAAGACGAAGAAGGTAAAGATGAAAGGGTTAGTAGTAGTGATAGAAGAAGTGGGAGCTGCCATGGAAGTCCTCCCATTTTCTTGGATTTCTCTTCTGAAGGAAGTCTTCTGATGTGATTAATTTATACTAAGAAGAATTCTAGTAGGCAGGAGAAAGTGTGTTTGGTTTGTAAAAAATAATTAATAAATTAAGGGTTTATAAATAAATTTAAAGTAAAAAAAGTATTAAAATTTCTTAATTATAAGTAATTGACTCGAAGTTAATTTTGCCCTTTTATTTTTCAATCGAGCTCGGTAAGGCTCCTCTTGAGAATTAGTACACAATTCGATGACTGATGTTTGTTAGAAACGATAGCTATAAGTCTTATTAAATATAATCAAAACGTTTAAATCATCGGTTTCACGTGCAATATTGGCCAGGATAATCTTATGACTGCCGATATATATGGCGTTCTTGTTATACTTTAACTTGCCTTGGATGAAAGGTCAAAAGCCTCACTATTGAGGTCGATTCTCTTCATCTTTGATAGTGAATGTCGAGTAGGATCGATAACGAGAATTTTACCATAAACTACGTACGTAAGATTAGAGAGCTGATGACTTGGTACTACAATGTTAAATTCTTTCACATCTATAGAAAAGACAACATGTGCTCTAGTCAATCGGCACACCAGGCATATCAGACATCCATTGACTTAATTTTTCTACGTCAATCTCTTAATGACTTATAACAATTTCTATGTTTGAATCATTACAGTACTGTTTTAAAACCACTTAATCGAACCCTAATTTTTTGTTTGTTCTAGTTTTTTTTTTTTTTTATAGTTAATCATTACTTTTTTTAATTTATAAATATCGATAAATAAATACACTAAACAACATATTTTTTTAATGATTTATAAATTTTTATCACTTAATAAATTTTATTTTATTTTATTTACTCTGTGAGGATAAAAATAAAACCAAAAAACTTGTTCTAAAAGCCTATTGCATTGAGTAACTCATCAATTAATTTTTTTTAAAAAATTAATATTTAATATTTATGTTTATTTTTGTCACAAAAATATTTAAGAAAATAAAAGAAATTTTATATTATTAATTCTTAAATTCCATAATTTATGAAAATGTATATCTCTTCTTCTTCTTCTTCTATAAATTTTTAAATTTTAAAATTCAAAATTATAATTTTTTTTTTACTTATTTTATATTTTAAATTAATAATTTTCATCGGTCTATAAAAAAATTATAAGAATTTTTTAGGTGACAATAAAATTAAAAAATTCTCCATCTTAAAAAATACAAATCAATTTTTATTATTTCTATACAAATTAATTTTTTTCTTTTATGAATTTATTTTTTTTATTAAATTTAATTACACTGTCTATACATACATTTTCAACATTCTTATATATTTTCGTTTATTTTATTTTCTAATATATTTTTAAATTATATTTTATACACATTATTTTTATCACCACTATAATTTTAATAAAATGTTAAATTATTTTCACTTTAAATTTAATTTTTTTAAAAAAATTTTACTCGTATTTCTAAATAAAATTTCATTTTTTAATCCATAAAAAATAAATATAAAATTAGAAAAATTTAAACATAAAAATTATAAAAGAGGAGGGGAAGTAATCTGGTACGGACAATTGTATGGTAGTGATTCAGCCACTTCGAAGTGGGTCCCACTCATTGATTGAGTACGGAGATCATCATAAATTTTTACTGACACAATATTTTTTTAGTACGACAAATAATTTTTACCGAAGGTTAAAAATGACTTTTTACATATTATATTTATTTGTACATTAAAAATTCTTTACTATACTTATTACAAATGCCTAAAAAGGTGACTCCATAAAAGTTAATTTTTAATTATGAGTCTTAATTAATGGTGTAATTAAATAGAAAATTTATATATATATATATGTATTTAGAGAAAATAGAAATTCATTCATGAACTAAGTATTTCTAATTTAATAAAATAAAAAATTATCCGAATTGGGTAATTCGAATTATATAAATATGTTTATGTAGTCAAAGTCCATCTATAAATAAAGTTTCAGATATAAAATTATAAATTTTAGATATTTAAAATAAAAAAAAAACCGATGTAAAATAAATGAATGAGTAAACATGTTTAGAGTTGACATCTGTTACAACAATACGTGTGTATCTTTTTCCGTAAGTAACATTTAGTGTAAATAAGAGTTCTAATTCCTTATGTTTAATAGAAAATGGGACAGACGTTTTTCTCATCCTTAATATTATAATTTTCATAATAGAATTCTTAAAAATATATATAATATTTGTTCAATCGTCAACAACTGGATATACGTTAGAATTAACTTTCATAAAATCCATGATTCTTCAATCATATACGTTTATGAGATTATAGATATATCAACAACATCTTATTGTTGAATTGCTTATATATTTAAGAACCATGCCTAAAGATAATGGGTCGATTGAAGAGAATCAATATTTTTATGGTATTATACACTTATTTGTTTTGGCCCGTTGAAAGTCACGTAAGATCAACATGAATCCAGAACGTTTATTTTAAATAGTTTTTGAGACACTTTCCTTAATCAAAAGCCAAAAGCACAACGATACAAAAAACGTCATGTATTAAGGGACTCAACTCGTCTCGCATTGGAGCAATCATAAAGTGATTTAAAATCTCTCAACTCTCTCCCAAACATTAGACGATGAGTATCAATGGGTATACGTTCCTATACTAAACGAGTTAGACGTGGCAAAATATAGCAGCACAACTTCTAAACTTAAGTGTCTAGCCTTAGGAAGAAGCTAAGAATGCCAAATCTTCTTCCAAGGAAAGCCAGAAACACAAGACGATGATCCTAATGCTGTGAAGCTCTCATCAACAGTGCAAAATGGCAACCTAATTTCACAGAGTAATCGTCATTTTTTTGTGTTGGTCATATCAAGTAATCAATTGAAGTCATCTACTAAGAGAAATCTCCAATATATATCGGGCATCGTGAGGACAAAGACGTAGAAATGCTTTATTACATCTCTGACCATGAGAAAAGATCTATTTGGATACTCTTGTTATATATAACTCACGTTGCTTAATAGTCCATACTGTATTACCGATCTATATCAGTAACCACTTATTTTGACTAAATATTTAAATAACATACGACAGAAAATAATTAGACACTCTCGTGTAGATGTTAAATCTATATAAATAGTATATAATAACGAATTAAATTTTTAGTTTGTTTCTTAATTGAGTGAGGTAGATGTTATTTCACAATATATGACTCGATAATTGAAAAAGACTTGAATTATTTATAAAGATATTACCTACTTAATTTCTTAAGAAGATATAAGAGCTCGAAATTTAACTTATATATATATATATATGTTTGTTAGACTTTTTACATAAAGTGCCAATGCATTTAAGACACATGAAATAATATTAATAAAAATGTAAATTCGTACTATTTCTATACTCGAAGAACAAAATATTACATAATATTTAAATAATTAACTAAAATTTAAGTAATAATTTCAGTATTAATTAAAATAAAATATAATTTAAAATAATAGATAAATATAATATTTAATAATAAATACAAATTAATATTACAAAGATGTAATATCAACTTAATTCCTAAAAGTTAAAAGGAGATATCTAACATATACAATTACCATATAATTTTAACTTCAATTAACTTTTTAATTAAACAATTAATAATATTTTTAAATTAATTAAAAATTTAATGTAAACTAAAAATATGATAAAGCATGGGTATTGATTAGTTACAATTAGTATTAAGAAAATTTATTTTTATAAATTTATTAATTGATTTAAATATTTTAAAAATTTTAAATGATTTATTTTTATCTGAAGTACCGAAGTACTTAACACATACGATACGAAAGTACAAACCTTCAACCTCAAGTTTAAGTTCATTCTGATAAATTCACAAGGCGTTCAGCACCCTAGTTTCAAATCAAGATAAACATACATATCTCGTTTTTCTACTCGATCACTTATCATATTACTACATTATCTACTCTGACAACCCTATCCCAAATGAAATGTATCGTATTTTCGTACTGGATCGCTCATCATATTATTACAATATTTACTCAAACAATCTTATATCCTAAATGAAGCATATTGTAGGTCTTGAAATTCTTATTTATTTTAACATGATTTCGAAGGCATATGCTAAAATTTTCCAAGTAGAAAAACCCTTTATTCATTTATAGAGGAACATTCACAGAGTAGGATTAGAGATTAGGTAGTAAACAATTTTCGATACTCATGTAGGTCGAGTAGAAAATAATAGTAATGTCTTAGAAGGGACATAGTGAGGGGAGTAGAGAAGGACACCATTTTCCACAACCCCTTCCTTCATGTCCCTTAAATGTTGGCCGATTTTTCTTTGCATATCTACATTCTATGTTCTAGAATTTTTGCTCGATTTAAAGAGACGATGTTTTGATTTTTTTCTTAATATTTGAGTAAAAATCATTAGACTTTTTTTGCATATCTACATCCCTTAATCTAAACTTTATGAATACATTTCATATTTTAATTTGTCAATTTTTTTGAATAAATTCATACATTTTATTAATTAAGTGATATATATATTCAATCATTATAATATTATAGAAGTAACATTTAAATCTGATTCGAACTCATAATCTCTTGTTTTAGTTATTGTCTTTTGCATTAATGCCCGCGCATCTCCTTCAATGACACGCATTTGATCTTCAAGATGAGAAATTCTCTAAATAGTTTTTTAATTAGGTTTATAAATAAATTCATACATTTATTAGTTAAGTGATATTTATTCAATCATTATAATATTACAGAAGTAACATTTTAAATCTGACTCGAACCCATAATCTTTTATTTTAGTTATTGTCTTTTAAATCTGACACGCATTTGTTCTCCAAGATTAGAAATTCTCTAAATATGTTTTTCTCCTTCATCCTTAATTACTTTAACCGACACTAGAAAACTTGAAGACATCCTTAATCAAAAGAGAATGAGAGAAAAATTAAAATTTTCCTTCATGACTAAGTTTAAGAGTTCACTATCTCAATCGTTAGTCATATTCAATCCATAATATTCATACTAGATACATTTTTCCTTTGTTGTGTGTTAAAATTAAGTCGCATGCTCTCTCAATCGTTAGTCATTCAATCCATAATATTCATAATAGATACATTTTTCCTTCATGGCTAAGTTTAAGAGTTTCACTATCTCAATCGTTAGTCATATTCAATTCATAATATTCATAGTAGATACATTTTTCCATCATGACTAAGTTTAAGAGTTCATTATCTCAATCGTTAGTCATATTCATAGTAGATACATTTGTCCTTTATTGTGCTATCATATAGCTTTGTATCGACTAAGTTCATGAGTTGGAGATAAGCGGACTCGAACCGCTAACATCCGCCACAGGGTAAACCACCGCCTATCAGGCTCCCGACTGATTCTACCATAGAGGCCAACGATAGACTCCTCCCCGAACACAGGAGGAACTCTTCTCAAAATCTCATGACTAAGTTTAAGAGTTCACTATCTCAATCGTTAATCATATTCATAATAGATACATTTTTCCTTCATGACTAAGTTTAAGAGTTCACTATCTCAATTGTTAGTTATATTCAATCCATAATATTCATAGTAGATACATTTTTTCTTTATTGTTGTTAAATTAAGCCGCATGCTCTCAATCGTTAATCATATTCATAATAGATACATTTTTCCTTCATGACTAAGTTTAAGAGTTCACTATCTCAATTGTTAGTTATATTCAATCCATAATATTCATAGTAGATACATTTTTTCTTTATTGTTGTTAAATTAAGCCGCATGCTCTCAATCGTTAATCATATTTGATCCATAATTTTCATAGTAGATACATTTTTCTTTTGTTGTGTGGTTAAATTAAGAAAGTTACTTGGGCCGAGTAACTTTCTTCAAACGAATACAAAATAAAATAAAATAAAATTAACAAATGAATTCCAATTTTAGTATCATCCTTTTAATAAACAAAACATATTATCAAAAATAAAATAAAAGAATGCAATACCAATATTTGATATACCAGAAGAAATAAAAAGCAAAAAATATGGAAATAAACAAGATTAAGTTTTCTTCTTCCTAAAAGGAGCCGCCTTTGTTGATCTTGTACCTATACAAGACTCTCTTCTTCTTGCTCGATAAATTCTGTACAGTCAGAACAATCTTCCCTGGCTCACTGTTCCTGAAACTGTTCCTAATTGGTTCTTCATTGGAACTCATCTTCTTCCCCTTTTGAACAATGATGGTATAAGACCCTTCATCTGCTGGCACAAATTCTTCCTTGTAATTCACTTCCCAACCCAACACAGTCAAGTCCCACACCAGTTTACTGTCAATCTGTCAGTGTTCCAGTTTCATTACACAATTTGGATTGATATATAACCCAATTTGGGTTCACGAGAAAGGGAAAAGAATCGATTTGATATGCATCAGCTTAAGTTTTCAGGAAAATCGGTTCAGTCAACTACTTAAAATTGCAAATTGAATGATATTGAGTACCTCGTTGGCAGGGATTTCTATGGTTTCTGTTGATCCAGATTTGATTACAAGTTCAGAGACTGAAGAATCTTCAGTGGAGAATTCCAAATCATTCTCCCTCTTGAAACCACCATATTGAATGGGGACTTCCTCAGCTGAAATATACCTGTTGAGGTCCAGACACAAACAATTTAAGGTTTTGAGGTTCTAATGGAGTCAAAATCAAATCCTTTTTAATGGGTACTGAATAGAAAATACTTACTTGAAAAGGGTTTCTGTAACTTTAGCAGGACGAGCAACAACAAACTTGCTCTTGGTTCTTTGTGTTAAGAAAGGAGATAACAAAGCATTGAGAGCAAAGTACCAGAATGGAACATTTATAAATATCTGCACATCATATTCACAAAATCTAACTGAAAAAGATTCCTACTTTTAATATTAGAAGTAATAAAAGCTAGGTAAGATCAAGCATGAGTTATGGAAAGAAGGAAAAAAAATGTAACTTTAATGTAAAAAGACTTACATTTCTAGCAACAAATTCAGGGTAATTGTCCTGCAAAGTAGAAACAGCTTGTTTCATGGCAATCCTCAGTTCTTTCTTTGAGAGGCCTGGAGAATTCTTGAGATCATTGATTTGAAGAAGAGAAGTAACACCTCCAGGTCTTAAATCAAGCTTCTGAATCCCTTTTTCCATCAACTGAAACCTCCATCTCAAGAACCTGATTCTCTTTTCCTCACTGCCAAAAGTTTTCTGGTAGAGCTCCTCATTTTCAAAAACTCCATGAATGTTATAACACACAGGATGACCTTCACGGTCAACACCATTCATATAAGCAGCTGAGCTTAGATCAGAACCAAAGTCCTCTTCCAAGATAGAATCCATGTTGATATCTTTCCTCCACTGAATGGTCTTCTTCAGCATCTCAAATGCATCATTTACCTTGAACTCTCTTGCCCTCAAGAACTTCAACAGTACAACATCAGTACTCTCTTCTCCTTTGCTAGGCAAAAGAGGCACTCCCCAAAGACTGATTTTGATTTCCCCGTCAATCTCTTTCCCTTTTTCTTCACTACCCAACTCAGGAATCTTCTTCTCCTCTTCCTCCTGCTTTTCAGCTTCCTCTTTTTCTTCTCCTCCTCCTTTCACCTCTGCTACAGCTTTTTCCTTCTCTTCCACTTCACTCCCCTTCTTTTTGGATTCTTCTTTCTCAAACAAACTGTTATCGAGAATCGCTTCTTCGATCTTGGATTTAAGCTCACTCAGAGCTTTCCTCTCAAACTCTTTAAGATCCGAGAGAAAGTTGCTCTCTTCCTTAAAAGAAGAACTTTTCTCCACTGTCTTGGGCTCGGATTCATCCAACTCCACAACTTGCTCATCAACAGCTTCAACAACCTTCTCGCACTCCTCTTGAGGAACTGCAACCTCATCCATCTGCTTCTCTTCAACCTTAACAGCCTCCACAGTCATTGTTTCTTGCTAAATATGTTACACCCAGAACAAGCAAGAAACTTTCGGAATGAGAAAGAGAAAAGCAAGAACCTTGTTTGGGAAGTGAGAAAAGAGAGAGAAAATGATGAAAAAAGAAAAAACACCCACCTCAAGGACCGGTTCGGCGGTTGTGGGTTTTAAGAAATGAGCGAACTCTGGTTTCTTATTTCTTGTTTGGCTGGGGAGAAAATGAGGGTTTTGTAACGGTTACATATTTTTCGAAAGAAGGAAAGTGGGACCCACCAACGGTAACATAACATACCTGGAGCCACCGCAGATGAGCCGTTGGAGATTATTTGATTTGCCCAAGGGTTTTGCTAGCCTGGAAGCCAGCAAGTTTTTGGCGTGGGAAGAACGTTTTGGGCCCCACTGGCCGAAAGGAATCGGGAAATGATCAGGTACGGTCGACCCCACTGAGTTAACCCAACGGCTCCAATGGGTAGTGCTAATATGTGCTCAGGTTTAGCAAATGAGCGGTACAACCTATTATTTTATATACATTTCATAAATATAAAATAATACAGTTTTAGTCCAAAATATATTTAAAAATTCTTTTAATACTTAAAAAAATTAAACAATTTATTATTATATATTATGACATTAAGTGTAAAATAATTCTAAAAAATTGAAGAATTGGCATGTGCATATTCCCAATTATATATATATATATACATATATAGCTATATATATATATATATATATATTCACAGATGACAGTTTGATATATGACAAGCTCCATGTGATCCCTCCTATATCACCATCAAATTAATGTCCCTACTCTGTTGTCAGGTATTCTAATTCATACACTCCACTGGCAGCAATACATGGAATCCATAAATGTCTGCAAATTTTTGTATGCTTATATTCTATATATGAATTTAGACCATATATTTTCTCAATGATTTCCAATGTTCAAATCAAAGCATCAGCAAAAAGAAAAAGAACAGGGCAGTAAATATCCTACTACAGACAAGAGATTCAGAACAAAATGGACAAAATTTATCATCTCCATCTACAACAACAATACACCCAAAAGATGTATGTATGTATATATCATAGATATAGGATTTACCAGATAACTCTTAAGCTGTTTAGCTGTACTTGTTCAAGATTAACAAAAAGCTAGATAAAATTTACACAGTCTGCTCGGTAAAGATCACAAGAATTGGCGTAGTGTGAAGAGCAGGAACTGTCTAAGCGAACACCGTGAATGGAACCGGATATTGTTGAGACACCTCGCTGTACAGCCTTGCATCACAAGAAAATTGTCGAATGTAGCAGCCTATTTCTCTGGCTATTCATTCAACGTCCTCGAATTCACCAGTGACTCTGTTAAATTGTACGTGAACAAATCATCACTAACAACAGTAGCTTGACAAAACATAAGAGGATGGAGAGAGAGAGAGAGAGAGACAGATAAGACAAACGTGTTAACTCAAGAAATCAAGCAGCAGATGCAACGAAGCTAATCAAACTTACGCCAAAGAGTGCCTTCCGGTTAGTGCTAAAGTTTACAAAGTCAATAGAATGGTTAAGTTGATAATCGCAGTGAAATAGTAACAACGAGAAATTAAGAGCAGATGATTTTTCTAAGTGACTCCTACAGAAAGCAGGAAGTGACACGGTTGTCTTTGAAGAGCAAATCTAATTAACTTTTCTGAACTTCATTGAATTTGTCATTTTTCTATTGAACAACAAAAGAAAAAGGTAAGTCAGCATTTCTTTTTTCTTTTCTTTCTTTTTTCTTAGCGAACCAGTTCTTTTTCTGTCCGAAATCTGGAAGATAGTGCTTCAGTTTTTGTGGTCTAGGAGTGCTTTCATTCTTGTGGTATAAGGAGCCTTGTTCAGAAAAAGAACCAAACTTGTGCAAAAATAAATAATAAAAGGGAACAATGAAACAACAGCATAGAACTTATGATTTTGAGAGAGAGAGAGAGGTAAAACAGGCCATAATTTGCATTTGGAGGTTGTTCCGTGAAACTGCACAGAGCAGGTATAACTTCGAAATTCTTCTCAGTTGGAACATCCCATAATCATCTTGCTTTTTACGAGGATTCAGGAGATCTTATTAATATTTTAATCAATTTACAATGCTCTAAATTCTGCAAATGGCAGATCCTTTGGGTGCCTTGTTTATAGTATTCTACCATGTCCAACAAAAAAAGAAAAAAAAAAGTTCCGAACACAACCTCTGGATTCTAAAAGGTAAGAAATAGAGCTCCATGACCATACCAACGCACTAAGCACTGAATCATCTATGAATATAAATAAGGAAATTGTAAATGAAAAAAAAAAGGGGAAATTCCTGGTAGTTGTTTCTGATATAGTAGAGATAATTATTGAAACAAAGAGAAATAATTAATTTAGTAATTGGCCAAATAAAAGATTCAACGTACATCTATATATCAGAACAAAAATACCGGATCAAGATTAAATATAGTTTAAGAATCTCACCGAAGAGCTTGCATCCAATCACAGAAAATGCAGTATGGAAAATTTATTGAAGAGTCTTACTTTAATTCAGTCAACGACCACCCAAGATATTCATCATAAATCCAAAATTAAAGGAATAAGAAGATAAAAGATAAACAAACCAAGACCAGAAATAGCTAAAGAACCTCGATAGGAAGATTAATATTTATCACTAGAAATTCCTTTTACTGAAACTTTAAAGCAGATAATCATCTAGTTGTTGGAAAAAAAAATTGTTACGGTGAGATGCTAATAAAGCTCTACTTTGTTTTGATTTGATATATCAAGCTCCACTTCCTCCCTGTTTCAATGCTTAATCCAATGAGTAAGTAGGTGATCAGGATACATACCTATTATATGACAAGAATGCATCACCAATGGTTCCTGCAACCTTATTGCGTACCTTCTTCACGCATACCTGCATACAACAGCCATGAATTCCACAGTAGGCGTCCTTGTGTAAGACAATTGCAACAATAAAAAGATATGAAGATTTGATATAAACATAACTGGAAATAAATACCCACCTGGACATGATCAACAGGCCCTGCATCTGGATCACGATTTCGATGAATAACGATCCCATTATCGCATTTGTTTATAAAATGTGCGCTTCCACTTATATCATAGAGGTTAGGAGGGTCCCCAGCCCAATTATACAACTATTGAACAAGAGATAAAATTAGAACAAAGCAAACATAAGAACAAACAAGAGGGTAACAGAAACCAACCTGTCTCGGATGAGCAACGAACCAAACATGGCAAGCGTGATGTTGAGCAAACCTCTTGACCATTGTAAGCATCTGACTCACATACTCTGTCTCGGTCCTATTAGAAATGTAGTTGATGTTAAAAAAAAGGGAAAATTGAGCTAAAAACCAAGGGTGACGTATGATCATGAACAGAATCATTATACACATGCTCGCGCATGCACACATGCAAATATATATATATATATATACAAATCAGATGAATGGATAAGAAAGCTTCCAAGTAAGGAAAACCAAGAACAAAAGACAGCAAAAAGTTAAATCTATGACTGTCATTCCACCTTAACATGCAAGAGAAAATGATTATCTGCTCCCCAACTCCGTTGACACATTATGCAAATACCTGAACATATAGCCATATCTCACTGTGGTCCATATCTGCATTATTTTTCATTAAAAGATTTATCCACAAAGGTGCTCCTTCTAGATACTAAATTTCCAAGACCATAGTCCATCTCCCCTTTTGGCTTCCAACAGCTTCCCTGCCTAGATAATTTTTAGCCTCACTCCCAACAAGAAATACTTCATGATATTATCAATTCTATTCGCTATCCTGCAGGGAATTGAATACGGAGAGGGAACTGATATAGTGGTGTACACTCCACCAACATGCCTATATAGTAGTAATTCTTCCCCTTAAAGAAAAAAGAATGCCCATTACAAATTTTCAAAATTTAGAAATTATCAAATATGAAAAAATTTATAGTTATGAGATGTTTGAAAATTTCTAGTTCATCGAAGAATTTATTTTAATTTTTTAAAATTGAGCATAAGAAGAACTTACTAGATTTTTAGGATAAGTTTTTTTTTTTTTTTTGAAATAAAAAGTGTAAATATATATTACTATGGCACCAAGGGGTGCAAACCATGTGCAATTTTTAGGATAAGTTATATGAAGTTTTATAATTTTACAAAATTAAAATAATATAAGTAAAAATTTAAATATAACATGCATAATTTTATTAGTTACAATAATTACATGAAACTTTGTCCATTTATCATGTAATAGTATATTATTAAATTAATGTATATACACAATATATATATATATATATTAAAACAAATCCAATAGAAAAGATTACTATAATTTATAACTTAAAAGAATTTTCTTTCAACCTTTAGTACTTCTAAACCAAATATCATAATAAAGCATTGCTGATTGCGATGTTATTGTAATGTAACCACATTTCCATTATAGCATCATTTAATTCATCATGAATGGCTATTACATTCCAAATATATTTCATTCAGCAAATTCAACGTGTCATTAGTGTATTTATACTGCTATGTTACTCAATCATAGATTTTAAGATCTAAAAAAGCTCATAATGGCTGCACCACCCTAAAGTCAGCACCTCTAAACTAAGTACTTTGACAAAAGAAACCTAAGTAATTAAACCTCCTGTGCATCATAACCAAGTTCTTATGATCATCATGATTACATAAGAAAACTAATGATAGAAAAGCTTTTTTTTATACAGAAACTATTTTATTAATCAGATGCTCAACGTGCACTTACTGGCTAACAGGACGCTGATGATCAAGCTCATTGTAAGGATCAATTACAAGCCCACGCACCCCATGCCTCAGAACTGCACATCTTGCAAGATCAAGAACCCATCTTATGCTAGGAAGGGAATCGTCCTCACACCTGTTCAACAAGTAAAAACGATTATATGGTAAACTGAAAGGCCAAAACCAATGGCCTGACAAGAAGGAATCTTTTTGTCATTGTATGCATAATACTATCATCCTATGTATCGATTATATAACTAGGATACCCTTGATAATTCGTATGATCCCTTGATGTGGACCTCGTTATTGTTATTTTTATTTTTTTGAAAGAAAAAAGTGAATAAAGCAATCCCTGGGCCTATGCCCTCCAAGTCAAACACTAATGAACCAGCAATTTAACCAAAGACATCTCACTGATATGAACCTAATTATAGGCCTAGTTACAAAGTATTAGAAAGGAGAATTGCAGAATTTGCAAGAAACATTCTCCCCCCTCGCCCCCAAAGAATAACAGGATAATGAAGTAGGATATGATTAACAGATCCCCAGCAAGCATCAGTTGGAGAAAAACCTCCCAATTTAACGAGTTAAGGTTGACCATTTCAAGTATGAAATCAAACACAGGTTGAGTAGGAAGATAATCTTGTAACAAAGGCAGATAAGAAATAGACTTGGTGATAAGGCTGAAGCTTCAAAAGTAAAAGATCACCATCCTTGAAAAAATCTTTTTCTTTTGAAATAAAAGCTTCCTTGAAAAAGACATCACGGTGATGAGAATCATAAAAAGCCTTCGTCAAACTTGAGCATGAAGGAAACCATCACGAAGTTCCTATTAAACAAGGGTATGGCTTGCAAGTGTTCTCTGGTGTACCAATAACACTATTTGAAGGTTGAGTTAAAGTTGCACCAGCACTTCTAAACCATAAGAATTCTCTGACGTATCTGATGACATCTGCACCAGCACTTCTAAACCATAAGTGTTATCTGAAGTATCTGACAACATTTGCACCAGCACTAGTAAAAGTTGCAATGAACCTAATGGCTAAAGGTGTTACATAATCTTGTACTTGCTTCTTCATTCCCTACCAATAAGAATTTGAAGTTAAGTGCCTTGAAGTCCTCCAATACCCTGTCATGTGCTTGATTTTGGATGACAGAAAACAAAGCAGATTGTAAGGAAGAGTTAGGAGGTAAACTGATTATGCTTTTCTTAAGATTAATCAAATGCCAAAAATCCTTCAGGCATCTACGACAATATTTTTTCTACTAGTTTGATGGTCAACTGTGAAGTCAAAACCCAATAATTAACTGATCCAATGCTTCTGTGAGAATGCCGTAATCCCTGGCTAGAACGAAAAGTTTAAGGCTATAATGATCAATTCGAATCAGGAAGTGCCTTCACTACAAATAAAGACATCAATGACGGATATTTTTTGCTAGTAGAACTAATTCCTTCTCATATGAGAAGCTTCATCTCACAGGAAGCTGAACGACGGTTAAAGAAAGCCGCAGGTCACCCCTTCTGTTGGAGCACAACACAAACTTGGGAATCAGAAGCATCACATTCAAAAATAGACAGTCGAGATCAAATACTAGTTCAGTGGACACTGCAGTTTTTAGAAAAGCAAACTGCAGTTGCAGATTGGTTCTTCCACATGAAAGAACTTTTTGCAACTTAGCTGTTAAGGGAGCCAAAACGAACCCATAATGTTTAACAAATAGATGACAGTACCTTGACAAGCCAAAAGAATTAACAACCACGGAAAAGTTGTGGGCAGGAGCCTATTCATTTTCCTTGAAGCTTTGCTGGAACCTGCAGCTACCCCTTTAGCTGATATCACATGATGCAAATAAGAGACTTAAGGCTTTCTCAACAAGCATCTTGATTTCCAAGGAAAAGGCAGTGAGTTTGTAAAACCGAAAAGATTAGCCACAAGTACTGCATGTGTTCCACCTACCAGCAGTGGATCATAAGAATATCATACAAGAAGAACAAATCTTATGAGATAGGAACCATGTGAATGACTTCATTATCGAAACGTCGATCAAGCATTTTTTAAACCAACGGCATTATCATAGGGTAGAAATCCCTATGATGAGTCCAAAGAGTTGTTTTTTCAATTTGACGATAAGCGGAGCATACATCTAACTCTGTGAACTCATCCTCAATAGTTTTAGCATTTAAAGCCCAGTAATGAATACAATATCCCCAAGTACCATATGCTTTTTTAACCAACAATACTAGTGAAGAAAAAGTAAAGTCACTATGCTTAATGATTCCTTTTCCAGCATCTATTCACATTGCTTCTCCATGCATCCTTTTGGAAGTAAGGGTATTGACAAGGTGTAACCACCATCCTGCGCAACTCTTTTCTAAGATAATACAGTGGTCACATGATTGGGTCAGTGACAACCATCCCAAATTGGAATCAAATTGCAACAAATTCTGAGACAATATATGATGAAACTGAAGGGAATCCTAATTGCTTGCAATACAACCTTAACCAGTGAGAGAGTAAATAAATCAATTGGGAAGACAAAATTACCCATGTGCAAGAGGAACCCATGACAAACTCTTTCAAACTAGACTCTCTCCATTTGCAACTATAACCCGCATGCCTATGTTCCCTCCAAGCATAATTGCATATTAACACCAGTAATCGAAAACCTTCCAAGGATTCTTGCACCAGCATTATCTGTGATGAGTGGACACCAAAAATTGCATTATGGAGATTTTCCACTTCAGAGGAATTGGCGAAACTCGTTGGCCAGATCCCAGTTTGTATTTTTGTCATCACCATCTTTAACCTCCTAATAGAATAGCTTTTGACCACTCCAGATGAACAGGACTTAGCCTTTTCAAGAACAGTAGCCAACTTGTTTAAGGGTCTAACCACATCAGAGTTCTACCTTCAGAACATTATAGGGCTAAAAGCTGCTCAAGAAAAGCTACATTTCCTGTTCCAAAGTCAGTCGACTTGCCCTGATATATAAAAGCTTAAACTGGCAGTGCTACTCCGCCACTAAAGTCGTCTATTTCAATTTTACAAACCCTCCAGGTTTGTCATTTCTAATTGAAAGATGAAAATGCAAATGACAGGAATGCTGAAACTCTTCCTGTGGAAGTGCTTGTATGCTCCAATCCAATTTGATGAACCATGCTTGTGCATCAATTTTTAGATGGAATGGAACCAACCTAAACTCGTTCATCCTCTTAGGTGTTTCAGTGTTCTAAGAAATGCTCACAGTTGGTATGCTAACACAAATTGTCCAGTCAAATCTAGGGAAACCTAATTTGGAATATTTGGAATAAAAGAGGCAGTATCTTCATGCTCCTGGTCATGTTGTTACTTCAGTCCTTTGTTCTGGCTAACCTCTTTGGGCTTGCTTCTGTCCCTGCATGTGCTATCAATCTGCTGTTGATCATTCATTCAAACAGGCATCAAGTTCTTGTAGTTGTGCAACAAAGGGTGCATAGTCTTGCGCATGATCTTCATAATGGGATTTAATAGGACCCTCAAACAAGGATCTGATCAGCCAGAACTCCTTGCTCTAGTACCAAATTGGTACATTCCCTTGTTATGGATCTAGTTAGAGGCTTAGATACTGAGAAATCAGAAAAGAGAGTTGTAGAAAACTTTGACACTTTGGTTATATCATTTCAAAACGGGTATAGCAAAAAAATACCAAGTCGAACAACAGATACTAGCACTTTTAGATGACAATCTGTTGTCATAGATGGTACCAAAGTCAACTCAAATCCACTACCACAACTAGATTTTATTGGTATCTATGAGCTAGAAGGGTTAAATTCTTTTTGGGTAAACAAGCAGTTATAACTTTTTTTGTTTATGACTTTTCAAGACATGAGTATTCCAACAGCAGAATTTGCAATACGCTTTCTTGAAAAATTTATGACATTTTTATGGCTTAATGATCCCTAAAACCTATCAACTAGCATTTTTAATGGACAGACTTACTGTTAATTTAACACCACAAATGGCTCTCTAGGATGGGCTCAGAATTCTATGTTGACCTTAAACATGGAAAATTGAAAAAAAAAAAAAAATATAGCAAAACATGATATGGAATTGATTGATTGAAGTATTATGGAAATCTTTATGAACAGCTATTTTCTGAAGATGCACTACAATCCTTGACTCTCTAACTAACCTTATGAGATAGAATGTATCAGATAACCATTGCTTCCCTTGCTCCAACTCCTCGACACTCATTTTCTTAGCTGATCCTGCATAACTTTAGTTGGAAAACAAAGAAAGACTTGTTACAGGTCAGGCATCAAAAAATAGTACGAAAGCTTAGTAAATTTACGAAAGAATACTTCAAGCAACAGAGTAATCCATCAACACTAGCAAGCTCACAAACTAAATGAAGAAAGTACCATGCATACAATGTAAAGATAATATTCCACCCAGAATACACAATACATGAGCACAGGTAGTGTAAAAATACTACTCTCCTCCAAGAGTGATTCATAAACATGACATCATTACCCAAAATTGAAGCCGAGAATGTAGATATGAAATATCCTTGCTCTAGAAAATACTTCTACCCCAGGATAACATCATGTGTTCTAGAATAAAAAGTACTTCTACCACATGAGACATCAATTGTTGCAAACGAGGAATAAAGTAAGCCATATTAAAAACAGGATCAACCAATGAAAACATAGAATAATAGGCCCTTGTCGTCTTTCGCAGTCCAAGAACAAAGTCCATTCTAAGAAAAACCAAGATGGTGTAGAGAATCATAAGGGTATCGATCCATATGCTCAGATAAACCAAGATAATGTAGATGGTGACAAGTTCATATTTTTGTGAATGGTCATCTGCATATTAACATAACACCATTTCACCATTCTTTCAACATCTTGTTGGCCACCAGCCAAGCTGCCTCGGATCATCTTGTCCAGCCTGTCATTTCCTTCCCGTAATTTTATTTTTTGGCCTTAATTTCCCTAAGAAGTCATAAATTATATTGGAGGTAACATCCCAAATTACAAGTAAAAATTCCCACATGGGAAATCCTGCACAAAACACTCTTCTAATACTAGCACAGCCTTGAATCTACATTTGTGGCCCGAAAAGGTACTGTTCCCACAGTTGAAGCAAGCATTGTTGGATACTTTTTATCAATTGGTGAGGGTCGAGGAGTTACAGTTAGTGTAGCTAGTCTAGCTATTGTTTTGGTGGGTGATGTTATGATGGTGTTTTCCACTGTTGGACAGAGGAAGAAAATGATGTCTTGTATTGGCAATTGTATCGGGTAATGAAGGTGAGTGTAGGATTCAGTCAAGAGGTATCTGTACTGACTGGTTTGAGAATGGAGCTAAAGGTATGTTTTGAGTATCTTATGGAGTCCAAAAATGGCTCAAGACTAATTGTTCTAGGGGCAGTGTCTGTTCAAATGCTATGTTGAGGTTTCGAGGTTTCAACATTTTAATCATGGATGGAATTCTTCATTTAACCTGCTGATGAAACTGGAAATAAAGTAACGCTTGCTTAGGGTGGGGTTCCAACATCTGGGACCTTAAATCTTCAAAATGCTCCTGATAATACACTACAAAACTTTCTTGAGTGAGTTTATTGAACTCCTCAACCACGTAACAGTCAACAAGTTTCCCAAACCTTCAATATAATTCTTCCACAAAGTCATCCCAGCATTGGAGCTCATTTTGAGCAAGCAAACCCTGGTACCATACATCTGCCAGCTAGAAACAGAGTGACCAGCTCTACCATCTATTCCTCTATAACACCATGCACTTGAAAAACTTTCAGGCAGCGTCTAACCCAATATCCAGGATTGTCCCCATAGAACACAGAAATTTCTACCCTTGGAAAAACAAAACTTGAGTGTTCATAGGGGACCCAAGACTGTTACTACAACCTCCCGTCTCTCTTGGTCTTGGAGTAGGTAAGATTCCCTGTAAGGTATGGTTGGAAGTAGGAGAGGAAGTTACCAGGGTTGCTGGCATTGTTTGTTTGGTCAATCCATGAACCAATTCGGACAAGCACCCGATTCTTGCTTCGAGTTGCTCCTGGCTCTAGCACTGGTTTTCATTCAATTGCTGCAAGCGATTTGTAGTCACCAGTTATGCGTTGCATGGTTTAATAGACCTTCATCGTAAAATCCTTAAACCTCTAGTCATAACCCTTCATGGTGTCTTCCATGTGTTGAAGGCATTGATTATCATTCATGGTGGTCTTACTGCGAGCCATAACCACACTAGAGGTAGGGGTATCCTCATTATCGGAGAGCTCTGATACCAAGTTCTTAGGAGCCTTAGACAGAGACTCCAACAAGGGAAAGGTTTAGAGAGAAAAATGCAGGATGTAAAGAAGAAAGGAATTAGAGAGCTTTTTTGGGAGAAGAAAACTGAGTAGAGTAAATCAATAAGCAGAGGAATTAGAGAAAGAGATAGTTCCATAATAGTCCTTTTTCGTGAATGATTGATTTCCTTAAAATTTTTGCATAGATGCTCCATACATCAGTACAGTCCTATTTCCACTGCAAATTCCAAAATCAAGACAGAAATAGTACATAGTAGAGAATTATTCCTGAAATAAAAGACACAGCTGTAAAAGGAAAAAATGACTATGTAACTAATCTCTGAATCCAGTAACTAATCTAAGTTTAGCAGATTTAAGTTAATTACTACACATTTAGTGTAACCTCATGGGTTACCCATTTGGGATGCGGATGCCTCTGGTAAACCTTCAATGGTTTCACTGCTGAAGGTCCTGGATCGGTAAACATGTAGGGAGGGTTGGTCCTAACAGGTTAATAAAACCCCAACGGGTAAATACTGCTAATCCAAGAAGGAAAAAATTACTAAGACAGCCCTTAACGAATTAAAGCTAAACTCCCTTTTTAAAATTCCCACATCTGGATGTCCTAGCTCAATTTTTCAGCCTTACAAGTTAAATGATAATGTCAACTTAAACGAAAAAGAAAAGGGACAGCTCGTCCCAAAGATCATTACAAAATGTAACAATTACATATAATAAGAATTTCACAATTGAAAAAAAAAGTCACAACATGACAAAGGAAGAAACAAGGGCGCTGCCTCAAACTTACCTTCCATCAAAGAAAGGTTTCTTCATGTGTTTCTCCAACAGTTTTCTTGCATGTTCTCGGACCTATAAGTCAACAACAGAAAAATGATAGTGACATAAATGTAATACACCAAGTTGTTACTATTCATACCAGCCAGAATGGCCCCTAAACTGCTTTCTGCCAAGATTACAACTCTTAATTAGTCTCTCAAAGGAGTGTAATTAATTACTAAGGTTTTACTTTTCCGCTCTTAAAATTGTATATAAACAGGACTGTAGTATTCAATAAATTCATAACATTCTATTCTCCACATGAACTATGCATAAAACCTAACCCCCAGACCCACAACCACCAAAGGATAATAAGTGCAATTCAAGTGACTTTGTTCCATATTGTTAAGCTAACAATTCAGAACCACTGAGGCAATCTACACTAATTTAGAATGTGTAGTGATATAACATCTAATATGAGTACAAGTTTAACAAGTATAGAGTCCCATACCTGATTCTCCATCGAGCAGAGTGCAAATTTCCAACCAACACTTTCATTAATGTTGCACAGTAAAGCATCAATCCACTCACTCTTTCCTGAGTTTGGAACCCCAGTCACCATAGTTAATTCTCCTGGTACAACCTAATGCGAGAAAATTAAATAAAAACAAACGTTAGAAGAACAGGTAACACACAATTCAAGGGAGTACATGAAGAAATAAAATAACATAATAAAATTGCTCAATATTGCTAGCAAATATTTATCAATCAGAACTGTAAAAGCAAACACCTTTGTTCATAAAGTTGATAACACTTCCAGAGTTAAAAAAGGTAAATATTATTAAAAGGGAGCAAGTTAGTCTTGCCTAAAAACAGAAAGTAATAACAACTAAGTCAAAGAATCAATAAGTTCCTCAAAGATCCTAAATACAATAAATAGGATGAACCTTTACAAGATATACAGGTCTAAAACCATAATTTCTAAGAAAAAACTTGAATCTTAGCAGCTCTCTCGTTTCTGTCTTTCCAAATAACTCACAGGGTAACTAGAGGAATAAGAGAAATAAACTTTTTCCGAATCTTATCACCTGGAGAAACGCAGCCAAGCCCAAATCTCATTGCCAACAATGATGTCAAACATAGGAAATCAAGCAGTTTGCAAAAGGTTGAACAGGGGAAGGGCACTGCAACTAAAGATGGTTTGGAGAGTTGTCCGCCCTTTCATGCAAGTAGCAGCCATCGACCAAAATCTTGCCCTGTTTTCCTCAAATTATTAATGTAGAGGATCTTTAAGCACAAAGCTTCCCAAATGAAAACAAATTGCATTGACTTTCGAAATGAAAGGTAGGTCACTTTCAGTAGAAGATGATAGTGCAAGTGGAGCAAAAAGATCTCACTAAGAGAAGGCCATTGATACTAGATTTCCACCTATGAGCATCTGCCTCAGATAGAATAACAGTAAAAAGAAAGAAGAGACTAAGGAGTTTAAGTATTTCTCTTCCTCTCAAGTCATTCAAGTTTCTAATGAGAGAGACTAAGGAGTTTAAGTATTCCTCTTCCTCTCAAGTCATTCAAGTTTCTAATGAGATCCACCTGTGTAGAACAGGACTGATTGAGCTTGGTAACTGACAAAAATGCTCTCTAGCAGCCTCCCTCAGGTCAGAATTCCCACTAATCTTCCAGCTATCAACCCAGATTTCGTCAACATAATTACTTCTTCTGTGAGAGGCTAAAGCATGGAAAAACTTGGTATTCTGGTCTCCCTCAGCCAGCCATCTCTCCCTGGATTTTTGTCTCCAAACCATTTCTTCATCTTTCCGATGTATAGATAGTTGAAACTTTAAGGACACCCTTCTACTCCTTTCCTCATCGTTAAGACCCACAGCGGCCTCTTTAGAATCGAAATCATTAATTTGAGTCAAAACATCATCGAAAAAGACTTTCTTATGCTCCCTCTCCTCCTTGGCAATGGTTTTGACAGCATTCTTCAAGGCAATCAATTTGTGAGCGAATCTGAAACTAGCACAACCCTTAATGCTACAATTTCCTCAGATATCTTCCACCAACTGACGGAAACTCCCCTTTTTCAACCACTTGTTATCAAGTCTAAAAAAATCGGGCCCCAGTGAATTCCATCAGTCTCAAGACGTCAGAGATTGGCCTAGGAAGAGTTTTTTGGCTAGCCCCCGCCAACTCCACCAAAAGACAAGAAGATATAAGAAATCTGTCAATTCTGGATTTACTTTTCTGATTCGACCACATCCACTGCCCCTTGCACAAAGGCAGATCAACCAGCCCACACCTCTCCAACACTTCCTTGAATTCATTGGCTTCCGCTGCCGAAAAATTGTTACCAACATTTCCCCATATTAAAAGATATGCAAACTTATTCTTGTTACCAGTTTAAAATATCAGTAACAAACTACACAGGTAAATAATAGACACATTATCCAACAACTCCCTCCCCAGACCCATGTGCCTCATCTCCATACAAATAATTAATGAAATAATGATAAACCAAAAATATTGCAAAGAAACAAATGTTATTAGTGAGGAAAAATATGGACAAATACAACGAGTAAGAAAACCTCCTAAGCACCAAGAAAGAAATGAACTAAAGCCATACAGAAACCATACATAGCAAGACCCCCTTCCTTTGTAGCATAATCAAAGAGAGACCCCTAAAGAACCATGAGCCTCGGCCCACAGAGCAACTAAAAAATTCACTAACTTAGAGAAAGTACGAAGGAAAGAAGCATCATCAGGGGGTCTAGCATTATGATCCAGCCATAATCTCCATCAAAAGATATCCTCTCCAAAGCATCTAGCTTTTTTCTTTCTTCACACTCACTCCCCGAAGTGATAAAGTGAGAAATACTTGAGGGAAAGGGAAGAAATCCACATGATACCAAAAGTATAAAAAACCCTAAGGCAAAAAGATGATGATAGTACTCAGCTTCCAGAAGCACATAAAACACTAGGAAGAGAGGTTTCAGGGTCTGTAAAGTTGCAAAAGATCATCTGTATCCAGCCAGTTAAGAGCAGCATTCAGGTAAATATGCTTACTTCCAAAACGTGCTAGTGAAATTCTCTCTCAGTCAACTAGAGCTATGGGTAAGTCCAGCAGAGAGGGAGAACATAAAAGGCTGATTGATATGAAGCAAGGAAAGAATTCCATCTAACTCCCAAACATTTAAAATTTCTAAAAAGGAACAAACTGCAAGAGCTGTGCCATCAGGCTGATTAATGAAGTAAGAGATTGTAGCTTGCAGCACAAGTGAGGTTATAAAGGCATGCAGAAACAGTAGCAAGGGGGAGATCACCGATCCAGTTATCTTCCAGTAACAAAATGCAAGAGCATCATCCCCCTTCAAATGAGGTAAGAGATATGTAAAAGTTTCCAGAATTCCAATGTCTGGCTTTAGAACTCCAACCTCTTTGCAATCTCTACTTACTCTTAATCAACCAGTGCCACAAAAGAAAGTGATTCCGAGGGAAAACACCATGATCATTTAGCAAGGGGGAGATCACCGATCCAGTTATCTTCCAGTAACAAAATGCAAGAGCATCATGCCCCTTCAAATGTGGTAAGAGATATGTAAAAGTTTCCAAGAATTCCAACGTCTGGCTTTAGAACTCCAACCTCTTTGCAATCTCTACTTACTCTTAATCAACCTGTGCCACAAAAGAAAGTGATTCCGAAGGAAAACACCACGATCATTTAGCAAGGGGGAGATCACCGATCCAGTTATCTTCCAGTAACAAAATGCAAGAGCATCATCCCCCTTCAAATGAGGTAAGAGATGTGTAAAAGTTTCCAAGAATTCCAATGTCTGGCTTTAGAACTCCAACTTCTTTGCAATCTCTGCTTACTCTTTAGACATCAGATTTCCAATACCACGCCACCATCTCTCTTAAAAAGACAGCACAAATTCTGTCCCGCCAAGTCTATGCCAAAACCCGCTACACCACAAAATTCTTCGTGTATCTTCTCAATTTTCTAAGCCACCACCCAGAGATTCCAGGCAAAGAGAGGTAGGGACAAAAGAATATTGTGCCAAGCCATTTGGTAAAGAGAGAATACAACTTCCACTACCTTCAATGTAGCAAAGGGGAATGGAAGTTGTCTTCCATGTAAACAGTTCACTGATTCTTTAATTAGACAACGCAATGTCATAACCTGAAGGTTAATAGAAATATGAAGAACTCTGTCCTACACCTCAAAGAAAAGCTTTAAAATCCTTTTTTTTTTTTTGAGATAAAGAAAAAATCTATAAAATTTTAAAACTGGTACTTTGATTATGCCTCTAAAAAATATCAAACAAATGAAGTCGGTAAGAGAAGTCTCCTCACAACTGCTTTAGGACAAAAAAGTTTCAAACTTGGACTGTAGCTCCCACATAAGCAACTACAACAGGAGTTTGGGGACCTTGTTGATATTTTGATAGATTTGTAAATAATGTGTATACGGGTTGGCACCCCTTTGGTGCACGTTACTACATATTTATACTTTTTACTTCAAAAAGATAATAATAATAAAATAAGCAACTACAGCAAGGTGAAAAGATAATCTTCCTATATATTTATATCTATGAAAAGAGCAGGAAACTAAAAAAGAGTAGCAAGTAATTTTGTACTCAATACAGCAAAGACAAGAGTAGACAACAAATAATGAGAAAAACAAAGCAAAAAGAGGCACCAGGTACATGCATATTATAGGACTTCTGGGAAAAAGAAATTGGATTGTGAGACCTTCCAATATAAAAAGAGGAGAAAAAAAGAAGTTGATAATTGCTGACAGAGAGAGAGAGAGAGAGAGAGAGAGAGAGTCTTTTTTAAATAAAAAGTACAAGGTACATAATTAACAAAAAGGCACCAAGGAGGTGCCGCCCATGTACAAAGATATTTACAGTTTGGTCAGTATATCAATAAAATTCCCAAAATCTTCCACAGTATTAATATCATGACCCAAATATAAAGAGTCTAAATAATGCAACTATCTATCCCTTAACTTTGAGATATCATCCTCAAACCCTTTAAACGCCAGGTTCCTCGCTTTCCACACAACCCAAGAAATGGTAAGAGGTATTAAATTTCCTCCCCCTACTTAACCCATCCCAAGCCCAAAACTTATTTTTCATATTACCCGCAATGACCCAACTAATACCAAGTAATCCATAAACCAAAGTCCATAAGCTGTAAGCCACCAGACACCAAAGCAAAATATGGTTCCAAGTTTCTTCAGCCTTTCTACACAAAAAACATCCGTTAACCAACATATTACCCTTTCCCATGAGTTTATCAATGGTAAAAATACATTCTCTTCCTGCTTCCCAAGAAAAAAAAGCAACACAAGGTGGGACATTCACTTTCCAGATCTGTCTCACTGGGAAACTGCTCTCCAACCCATTCTGCTTAAACAAAAAAAAAATAATAGGATTTGACAGTGAAAGCACCTTTCTTCTTAAGTTTCCATATAGGTTCATCCTTTTCATCATTCAGCAAAGTAGTTCCTAACAGGCTCAGCAAGTTCTCCTAATTCTAGCAGTTCCCAATGATTAAGATTTCTACTAACTTTGACATTCCAGTCCCTGTTGCTAATCCCTTCACTGTACGCTTCACCAACATAGAACAAGCAATTGCATGCATCTGGGGAAATTGACAGCTAAGTCTGCCCCCTTCCACCCCCTCATCGCTCCAAAACCTTACACCCTTTCTGTTTCCAACCTTTGACCGAATACACACCCGGAAATTCTGTCTTCCCATGCTGATCTTCCTCCATAAAGACGACCCATGGGGCCTAGCATGCTCCTTAATCCTCTCACCCGGGATCCAACTCCCCCATTTTGCATCAATCACCTTCCTCCAAAGTCTATCCTCCTCCCTCAAATACCTCCAGAGCCATTTCCCTAGAAGGGCCAGATTCAACTCAACAAAGGACCTCAGCCCCTAGCCCATCCAACATCAATGGCTGTTTTATTTCCTCTCACCTAACCAATTGATATGTTCTTCTTTCATCAGTGTCTCCTCGCAAGAATCTGCTTTGGATAGCCTCAAGTCTTCTTGCTACCTTCACTGGTATTGCTAAAACAAACATGTAATATATAGGAAGGTTCTGCAACGTACTCTTCATCAATATTAATCTCCCCCTTTAAACAAGAACTTCCTCTTCTACTTAGCCAATCCTTTTTTGAACGTCTCAATAACCGGATCCCACACCATCTCATCTTTATATCTCGCCCCAAGAGGAAGGCCAAGGTATCTGATCGGGAAATCCACAACTTTACAGCCCAGAACACTGGCAAGTTTCTCTTGGTCCCTCTTGTCGCCCACCATAACCAATTCTGATTTCTTTAGATTAATGCTTAAACCTGACACAACTTGGGAACATAATAAAATGACCAAAGATTGAGCAACATTTTCTCATCGGGCTGGCAAAATAGAAGTGTATCATCAGCGAAAAAAACATGAGTCATATCCGTCGCACTATCATTTTACCCGATCGTAACCCTTTTGATTAGCTCTAATTCTTTAGACCTCAGTAAAAGCTTGTTCAATGTTTCCATTACCACTATGAAAAATAATGGTGATAACAGATCTCCCCGCCCCAAACTCAGGCTTGCCCAAAAAAATTTTGAAGCTCCCCCATTATCTAATAGCAAAAGAGGTAATCGTCATGCACATTTTCATCCATTTTCTCCATTTTTCTCCAAATCTCATTCTCCCTAGCATATAATAAACAAAATCCCAATTTACATGTTGTAATCTTTTCAGAATTATCGCCCTACTAAAAAAAATATTCTTGTAATAGGTCCTGTTCCGGGTCAGAAATATAGTGAAATCACCATTCCTATTCTTTCCCCAGACCCCGCTACTAATAAAGATGTTCACTTCTTAAAATATTCCATATATGTAGGCGGGAACAGGGGAAGGGGTAAGATTTATCCTGACGGGAGAAAAAGTAACAATACAGTTTATAATGCTACAACAGCGGGTATAGTAAGCAAAATTTTATGAAAAGAAAAGGAAGGATACGAAATAACCATAGTGGATGCATCGGATGGATGTCAAGTGGTTGATATTATCCCCCCAGGACCAGAACTTCTTGTTTCCGAGGGCGAATCCATCAAACTCGATCAACCATTAACGAGTAATCCTAATGTGGGTGGATTTGGTCAGGGGGATGCAGAAATAGTATTTCAAGATCCATCACATGTCCAAGGCCTTTTGTTCTTTTTGGCATCCATTGTTTTGGCACAAATCTTTTTGGTTCTTAAAAAGAAACAGTTTGAGAAAGTCCTTCTCCTTGTCTAGTTTGCACAACACACCTTCCTTCTTTCTATAACCCAATTCGTCCACCATTTCATTAGTTATCAACACCGCGTCCATGATTTGTCTCCCCTCCACAAATGTGTGTTGACTTTCCCCAATTACTTTCCCCAATTACTTTCCCCAACACCTTAGACATTCTTCTAGCCAAAACTTTCAATATGATTTTATAAATACACTCAACCAAGCTTATAGGCCGGGAGTCCTTAATACTATGCACTCCTTCAACCTTGGCAATGAGGACCAAAAATGTAGAATTCAGTGATTTCACAAAAGTCTCCTTCTCATCCAACTCCCTGAAGATCTCCATGATCTCATCCTTGATGAAATGCCAACACTTCTGGATGAACCCCAAGTTAAACCCATCCGGACCTGAAGATTTATCTTTATCGCACTGCATTAGCCCTTCCCACACTTCCTCCTCAGAAAAATCCCTCTCAAGTTGCTCTATTCTTCCCTCATCCAACTCACTCAACTGAAGGGAAGAAAGAAAAATTTACAAGAAACCCTGAAAAGTATGATACCTGAGTTCCCAATTCCCATGTGATACTGTCTGCATAGCAAAAATTTATACTAAGACCATTTTATCTTTTGATATAATTTTTTGTATTCTAACCAGTAGAAAATGTAATTTAATGATTAAGCAATGAAACTTTGTTCTACATTAATTACAAATAAATAAAATTCATTAATTATAAGCTGAGCAAATTACTAATAATACAGATGCTTATGCTGTGAATCAAATTTATAACTAACTGTAGTGACCAAATTATTAAAAAGAGATGCTTATGCCGTCAAGCAAATTATTAATCAAATTTTCAAATTAAAAAATGAAACATTCACAACATAAGCATCTTCCTAACTTAAAATGGAAGGCTTTGAAATCTCAAAATCCTGACCTGGAAGCGCCACAGACTGACGAAAGTCAAAGAAGAAAACTAGTGAAGTTTAAGAAGATATAAAAGATGCTAGATCACAGACAATATGATGCTTACTTTATATAAGTTGTTTAGACCATTCCATCCAGTTGAGACTCCAAATTCATATCCATGAGTCCGATGATAATATGCATCAATTTCATCAAAATAATCGCTGAATCTGAATAATCCACGTATAGGGTATATCTCGGCATCCTGAATTACTTCCTTCAGAACCTCAGGTCCCAAATACATAAGCACCTATATAAGAATTTCTTTTGTAAATAGTCAATATTGTTGCAATGTCTGAAGAAGAACTACATATGTACTGGCTAATGAAATGATCCTTGTGAGAATCAACACATATATGCATCGACGGTGTGTATGAGACTTGCCTAAGCATCTACTCAGAAACAAATGTAACAATTTTTCACAAGTCAGCTGTGCCATCTATCAAACATTTATACATCTAATAACCACTTCATTGACAATAACAAATCACACATGTTTGGTTGAGCAAAAGCCAAGCCAGGCAAATAACAGAGTTTCCAGATTCATTTAAATGCAAATGCTACAAAGAAACAGCTACTCATTAAAGAAGGGGGAGCAGGGACAATAGATGCAACAAAATTTGTTTCTATCGCAGCTAATCTGAACTAACTTCTTATCTGACCTCATTTGCATCTTTGCAAAACCCATCCTTGTTTTTCTTAGGCCATTTGACTCGCCAACATCTGCCATAGAGAACACATAGTTATTCTTTAATATAAAAACAAAAAGCTTAGAGGATTCCTTCCATGTATAAAGTTAAAAACCTTTCTTTCCCAAGGCGGCGTGCTAGTTCTTCAGCTAATGCTTGACCAGGCTCATCCCCATCAGTTGCAAGAATAATGCGAGATGCCTATCAATACCAACATCTTTTATAAACAAAAGGCCTCTTGTTTTTATGCCTGAACTAATATTTTACTTTAAGCAATAAACTTATCTACCTTCTTTAGGTATTCTTTGCAGTTCCACAAATACTGATACTTTGTGTCCTAGCTTTATGAAACACGAGAGAAGTGTATTAAATCCAGGTCATTAGAAGTAATGAAGTCAACATTATTTTTCCTTCTCAAGAAGACAAAAATGAACCAACAGTAATCATGTTATCATGTAATGCCTTTATGGCTGCAAATAGAGCCAAGCTGAGGTTAAGGCAATTTGTTTCTATTTAAACCATTTTGCAACAATGTGAAATCATTTTAACACAAAAATGAATACTTTCCAATTAAATCTTTTTTATTTTGTTATTTTCCTCAAAATAATTCTGGACAACAGAAATAATGTTGTGTTTGTTTTAGTTTAATGCAATCTCCCTCACCAAATCATGAAAAATATCCTCTCAACAATTGGAAATGAAGACAGCAATCAATGTGAGAAGAAGTGATTCAAACCCATTCACCAACCAGGTAAATTGAAGAGTAGAGAGGAAATCTCTGGCTCACTCCAGAATAAGATTACTGCAACCCCTCCTTATTCACAATCATCCTGTTCTCCCTACAAGCATTCTTATCAACCCCATTACAACAAAAAGGGATGGCACAAACCCAACACAAAAAAGAGCTCCTTCTGGGGAAAGAAATATTTGCAAGTGAAAATCCCTAAAGAATTGAAAGACCAAACTCTATGGTAAGGGATAGGGAAAAAAAAGTTGAAAGGTTCATTAGATCAAGCAAGAAAAGCACATCTGTAGTTGCTTGATCATTAAGAAGGTTTCTAAAAAGAACAGGTTCCAAGAACAGTCCCACTTGTGTCTACTACCAATTCTATTTGATCTGGAATCCCGAGTCTTCTAAAATTAGGGTCATAAATTCTGATCAACTTTGTTATTATTATATTACAATCCAAAAATTGCAAAAACAAATATGGACACCAAAAGAGAAAACTAAGCCACCAACAAAAGGAACATGTCTTTTCTTTTCTTCTACTTTTTTATGGTGTCTTTTTCATGCTTTGTCTTCATGACTAGTACTAGAATACAAATAGTTCCTTATCCTCATTCTCCCTAGTTTATTTCTTTCTTAACAAAATCTATTTTCCTATAAAAAGCGAACAAATATAGTTCTTTAAAAAAAAGTACTAGAATGTAAAAAATAAGATTAGGTATTTTATTATATTCTATCACTAAATTCTGTAATTTCACATGGTTCTAGATCCAGTATCAAAAGTTTAATACTTAATGCTCAGTTCTATTTAATTTAAATTTAAGCATAAAATATAGTGAACCTATACTATCTTCATGTTTTCAAATAAATAGGCTTAACGGTGAAGAGGCAAATTATAATACAATATAAAGTTGGATACTTTACTACTAGTTGAAGTTATTTGGGTAAATAATCACCCAATTCCAATATTTCACAACTAGCATTTTACTTTCAGATGTTAGCTTTAAGAAGATACATGCCAACCCAGCAATATATTTACTTTTAGTGTAGCTTTGTGGATACTCGTAAATCTATCCGTCAGGTAATCCCTGCATATACACACACAAGATATGAGTGGTTGAATATCTATAAATCCCTTATATGTTGGCCCTTTCCTCTTGTCTCTTGTTTTTCACTTGTTGTTCTTTTCTGTTTCTTCTCTCTTAGGAGGGTGCCTTATCCTCTCATATTATAACTTTTTCTTCCCTTCTTAACTATTTCCCCATTTATAAATTTCTCTCAATTCATAAAAGATGGAAAGCCAGAAGTACTGACGACAACACAAACCAACAGTTCTAAGGTTTGAGAGGAACCTTATCTTCAGCTGGTAGTTCCTTTTTGGACACTGATGGTGGCGCTCCATCAGGGACACTTACACAGTTACGGAAGCCAGCTTCTTCCATTGAAAGCTTGTCTATTTCTCCCTCAACCTATATTATAAAATATGTATAATAAAACAAAGCAGTAAATATAAAGTACGTCATTGTGACAAGAATGCGGAAAGAAGGAAAGACATACAATGATGATATCATCCGTTTTCTCTATGTCATCCAGTCCATATAATATCTTCTCAGCATCTTTTTCCTAAACAAAAGAATAATACAGTTACCAATAGTTATTTCTAAATTAAATGTAGAAATCTGAAAGAAATTAGCAATATTGTGAAAGAAATCATGCAAGGACTGCAACACAACACCCATCCGAATCTGAAGTCTATATGATCAAATGTAAAACATTAAACAACAATGTAGTTATAGACTAAGCTAAAACAAAAGCAACAAATGTTACCATGGGTTCAGTTCTCACAGCTCTCTCTCTAATATAAGAATCAATCTTATTGATGACAATAGACAATATATGGGTCAAACAACTATTTCCAGCGTTTGCCAGATAATGACCTAGCTGACGAGTATTTGGAACCATTAGAAAAGAGTAAATGCTTGAACAGTAAATTTTATTAGTAACTGTTAAAGCATTGCACATTTAATTGAAGGGCATGAACTAATTTGTGGACCTGCCAAAACCTCTTGTTAAGATCCCTGTACTTGCAGTTTACAAGCAGTTTCTTCCGTCGATAAGTAAATGCAATAGCAATCTGCACATAACGACCATAAACATTTATTTAATAGAAAAATATGGAATCATGATCCTAAGAAATCAATTTGCAGTCCATTAGGTACCTGATTATCAACTTTTTTCTGCATAACACCATTTCTCTGTAGTGTCTCTGCTGATATCATTCGAACAGCAAAATACTCACGAATCTGATAAATTGGCAACAAAAAGTTATGTTAAAATATGAATCCCACAAAAGCAAAAAATGTAATAGCTATTGAGTAATTAAACAATAAAAATGTAACGTGTATTTCCATTTATGTGTTCTTTTTCAACTTCTAATACAAGAGTCTTCGTCACCAGCTTTATATCATCATATATTAAGGTCTACTTCTATACCGTCAAGTCTCCGGCATGCACATCAAGTGTCGAGTACAAATCCCATACCCACAGCAATTTTCCTTGCGTCCGGTCAAAGGATGGCACTCATATTAAAGAGTCCAAAGAACTTAGATACAAGTTTCTTCCAGACTGCATCACTATGTGTGAGAAGAAGTTTACACATGCAAAGAATTTACATGCTAGTAAATCATATTTTATATAAAGGCACTGTTTGGTTGTGCTTTGGAAGTTGCTTTTTCTCAAATAATCTAGCTCTTGAAGAATTAGTGTTGGTTGAGCGCATCTTAATTGCTTTTTTAAAATTTATAATCAATAAAAGCAAATATAGTTGCTTTAGACAAGCAGACATGTGCTTGCTTTCTCAAAGCAACAAAATTTGGCTTAGGTGAAGCAAATAAATTTTAGTTACTTGTCAAATAGACACATAATCTATATAAAATGATTACATTGTAAAAAATATACAAAATATCCAAACTTTAAGGGAGAAAGAAAAAAAATCTTTAAAAATGATATGATCATATTAAGCATATTCCCGTAACATCTTTAAAAGCATTCTCACCAAACACAAATATAACTTCCAGTACCTTTAATAATACAGTACAGAAAACAATTTAAGAAACATAAAAACTTACTTTTTTTAACAGCAGCCTTTTAGCGACAACAATTAAAAACAAATTTCTTAAAAATAATTCTTTTTTTTCCACAGAATTACCAAACAAAGCTAAAATGCTATTTACGCCATATCAATAAATCTAACAATTAAAGAAAGGTAGAATCTCACCACCTGGTCACAAAGCGGTTCTAGTGATAGACTCTGCTCCGTAATTTGTCTTTTGGTCTTTACCACGTTAGTTTTACTCAAACTTGAATAAGTGGATTTTTCATTTGCAACGGCCTGCAAGCAACCACAAGTTCAAGACTCTTAGAATCCCATAATAAGATAAAGAGAACCAAGTTTTCAACACACAATTTTACCTTTGTGCGTCCTCTCCACCCACAATTTGCTCGAAAACAATTCCACAAAGCTTCAGCACTAAGCATCCAAGGAAAACCAAATTTAAGTTTGTGCTTAGCCATTATAAGCTAAAATTGAAAATTCACGAAAAAAAAATGGTATACATGACATACCCATCATAGGTTATAGAAACAGACAAGCTTACTTCCTTCGATTCACCACCTTTGCACTAACAAAAGGAACATCAGCCAAAGGTCAACAATGAAATACAAACTAGTTACTTTCCCACTCAAAAAAAAAACAAGGGAAACAGCAAATTAAATTAGCCATTTCAAACCATTGAAAACATATACTGTACAATTTTCGTCTATTATCCCAATATTCAGCAGGATCATTCCTTCTTCAGATGGGCTCTTCTGTTATGAGGGTTGAAGTCTCCAGCTAAGAGATACGGAAGGGAGTAGGCTAAACTCTTTAACAGAAAATGTTTGAAATTTTTTTCAAATATCAATTTCCAACAAATGCAGTATCTTTTGTCAAACATTAATATTCTAACACCGAGCTTACTTTCTCTTCCAAACAGAAAATATTATATTTTAAGGACTCACCATAGGGCAAATCATGCGCCTTTCCTTCCCAGGAACACAATTAGCAGGATCTATGCCAATCTCCTTCAATCTATGACACAAAAACCTCAATCGACGTTCGTGGAGACCCACTAATTCTTCATCTTCTTCGTCAGGATGTACTTAGAAACATACAAAACTTCTACTTGTAAGTCTTCAAAAATGCACATCCACAGATGTAATAGTCAGAAGTACGCTTATCTATACAAACAGTAATACAAGTACATGCGCAAGCATAGTAAAGGCGAATTCTTGTTACTTCAAAAAAAGGGTCATTGGATTAAAACTACACAAGTTCAAGTGTTAAACTTTTTGGTTGGAAGTGTAATAATAATCATTTATTGTTATTTAATTAATACAAATTTTAAAAATTAATAAGACTTAAAATATTTCAAAGTTGGAGTAATATTATCATTCACTTATTCTATGCACAAACTCTCCAAAACCAAAATATCTCACTAGCTTTCGCTTTTAAAACATGCTATTACAAAGCAAATAGCTTTTGAACTCTTCATCGGTTAGTTGCCTGCGTCTATAAAAATAAGCCCAACTAAATACCTCACAAGCAAAATAACAACAAAATTAAAAAAAAAAAAAAACAACCCACTTATAGCAGCAGATGACAGAATACAAAGAAAACAACATCCACAAACAACCAGACATAAGCCTTCAACAAAAGATTTTCCACAATAAATAAAGAAGACCCACATACAAAAATTGGTAAGCGAGATAAAAAGACGATAAGACGGAATACCTGGAGTTAAGACGCGTCCACGAGAAATGTAAGAAATGCCATTCCTTTTAATGGCAATGGGATGGTTATTGGAGATGGGTTTTGAACAAAAGACCGGCAACAGACGTTTACAGGTGTGGAATAGCTGTCTAGAGGAAGAAGAAGAAGAAGGAGTGAAGGGGATAAAAGCAAGAGAAGTATGAGTTTCGAGAAGTCGATTAGCAGACACAAGAGCAGAAATGTTAGCAGACATGGAGTAGATACTACGGAAATTTCTTTGTTGATTTTGTTGAAGGAAACGCATATCTGATTGTGTTATCTTGAAGTAATCAACCTTCGTCTTCAGTAGGCTTCCATGGCTTGGAAGGGTTTAAGGGTTCTGTCTCTTCTTTAATCTCTCTCTTTTCTCTCTAGCTTATGAAATGGGTCGGGTCGGGTCGGGTTCACCTTTCATCTTTGTCGGGCCTCTGGATGCAAAACAAAATTAAAAATAAAATTACAAAAATATAACTGTAATATTTTAAAAAAAGTATTTATTTTATTCCTAATTTAAAATAATTTTTATTTTTTAAAAATAATAAATTTCATTATATTGTCGACTGATATTTTAATTTTTATATTAAAATATAAAATATTTAAATTATTATTTTTTCATAAAAAATTAGAAATTTGAATCAAATTTTACTTTCACATATTCTTTATTTAAAAATTATTTATATTATATACTGATATTTTACCATTACGATGAACATAAAAATGGAAGAAGAATTCGAGAATGGTGAGGCTGAATACGAAAAACATATTGGATCGAGCAAAACAGGTAATAAGGCTGGGGCTAACTTGCACAGATCAATCGACCAAATATCAAATACAGGGAAGATGTGTATATGTTGTGTAAGTTTGAACCAGTTCATATATTAAAAACAGCATAAATGAGTTCTAAATTCAGTTCTCCATCACTCTTTAATCAGTGAAAACCATGGCCATCTTTGATTTATTAAAATGCAAACTGTCACGAGTCTCATCGCCAATAACTTTGTAGGGTAAACTGATCAGATTTGCTGCACAAGCACGAGTTCGAGTTCAAATTTCAGTTTTGCCGGAAAATTTCTCCAGAAGTAATATGAAAAATGACTTGAGTAAAATCTTTGTTTGCTTTTGTTTAGGAGCAACATTTCCTGTCTAACTCAGGAACTCAAAAGGAAACTGCAATCCAGAATGTTGTTCACAAAATTTACTGTACACTTGCTAGCTGACAGAAGCAATCCGTGTAGATTAAGAAAACAGAATGGCTGGTAGATGACGATACATTCAGAAGCAAATTAGAGTTTACGACTCTGAAATAATCACCCTGTTTGTCAAATAATACGGGTTTCTGTTCCAAAGGAAAACTGTACTCTACAGCAATTGCATGATACTCGATGGGCAAAACCTTATTTTATAACGCCAGGCCTGTTGCTTTTCACTTTGGATCTGTTCTTTTGAAGTTTCTTTGGCATATCTGTTGTCAAAGCATACATCTTCACCGCAAATAATTCCTCGGGAAATCCCTTCTGATCCTGTCACAGAATAGTTTTGGTAAGGATTGTGCTTACGGATTGACTACCATGATCACTTCACAGGTGAGAGCAAATGAACACACAAGCTGACTGAAGTTCATAAAATGTATCATATCGCTGAATAATAGAAACAACCCCCCAAACTCATACAATTTCAATAAGAATACGAAGAGAAACAATATTTCATTAGGGAAGACAGGATTGGGTCTACAATTCGATCTTTTATTTGTAGTATCTTAACATTAATTCCTCCAAAAAAAAATTTTTGCAATAAATAATTAGCCTCTGTTTTCCTTTGTACATGGCACCCTCTTGGGGGCTTGTGGTTCGATCCTGGGATCTTTTACTTTGGAACTATGTGAGATAATTAAACTAGTTGATTCCCCAATTTTGCTATTTATATTTGAGCAAGTCTTCCTGAGTTACATGTCCTGTTATCCTCATTTTCAACAGACTACACTCTTAGTTTTATGCAAACATAAGATTAAGAAACCACCGAGCTATTTACTGTTGGAGTTTATCCAGATGAAGCAACTCTACAATATGAATCCACCATAAAGATGTGGCCATGCCAGGTATTTATAGTGACTTAATTTGATAGAATAAGAACTTGGTACTTGTACAAAACAAACTTTTGGGGCTAGCATAAGATTATGCTGACCTTTGATTTGTAGAGATGTAGACCACAGCGATGAAAGAGCTCCTTAAAATATGCATCGGACCTTGTGATGCTCCGATCTTCTTTGTCTAAAACAAATCCTGCAAACAATACTTTCCATTGAGAAACCAACCCCATATTTCCAAGGATTTCAAAAGAACATGTTTAAGCAGATGAAGATATTTTCAGGAAGAATACTGATTTCCAAATGAAAAGAACTTGGTGCACATGCTCCTGAGTCTGTACAATCATTTGCACACATAAAAAACTTATCATACAAGGATATTTAAAATTATCAGTTTGTGCCATAAAATGGTTATTACTTAATATATTGTCCAAAAGAGAAAAAAGTACTATGATTTTTAAGTAAGTCTTGACGATAAGAAAGTGAGTTCCTTGGACCATGTGATTTTCTCAGTACTGGTTTCAAAATATATATATATATATATATATATTCTTTCCGTATCAGTTCTTATTTCTGCTGCTAGAAAGCCAATTTCATCAAATTTATTTCTTGAGTTCCACTTTTCCGACACTACCAATTGTAATCCCAAATCAAATTCACAGCTTAGTACCTTCTTCAAGAGGAAAAGTAGCGTTGCCCATTCACAAGGCACTAAGCAGAGGCTTCAGATTTTAGTTTATGCTGCCACTTTTTCTTCCATTAGCAGACAATGCACATACAAGATGAGAATTCAATAGCAACACTAAATTCTTATCCTGGAAGGATACCGTAGTTCTATACACCATATTAACTCATATCCTGTAAGGATATTATAGCACCATAAACCATATTTTTACGCATTATTTAGTTATCTACTATTGCCAGCAACAATCCTTCTCATTGATCGACCATTTCAACAATTTGAATGTCTGTAATGAATCTCTCTCCCAAGAATCAGAGAATTGAATAGATGAAGGAAAAGCCACACTGAGTTTTTCAGATACGAGCAAGAGAGATGAACAATAAATCAGAAATATTTGCTCAGGAAAGTAACTCAGACAACTGGTGAAGTGTAACCAGTCGGGTTGTTAGCAGGTTCAAAACAAAAGCATTTGAAGAAACTATACAGGCAGAAGAAGGCAGAAATCAGAACTTAAGCATTGTTAGAGAGATGGAAAGCACAATACCATTTCTTGCAATGTTTTCCTTCAAGATAAAAAAACCACCAGGTTTGAGACCAGCCTGGAATTCATGCACCGGTTGGTTAAAATAAGTTACACAAAAAAAACCCAAAATTGAGTTCCATATTATTAGATCTTGACACGTAAAGGAAACCGTTATGCAACAGAGAAACAGATAGGAAATATAGTATGGTTAGAGGGGTGAAACCTGGCATATTATTAAGAGAGGAAAAGAATCCACAGTGAAAGAACAAAGGCCTCCTATGGAGTGAAGCAAGACCAATTTTTAAAAAAATTTTTTGAGCTAAAAAAGCAAAACCAAAGAATAAAAAATAAAAGAAGAGAAAGGGGATATGTATCAGTATAAGACAGCAATTCCAGTTTCTTTGCATAGTAGTGAAAACCAAACCCTAAAATCCATCTGCCTCATTCAACAGAGGTCAGATGCAAATAACTCTGTCCTAACTACATAACATGTGCAGGGTGAAATTTTTGGGAGAAAAAATATGAAATTAAGGGCTCAATTTGAAGTTCGCTCAACACTTCAAAGCTCCAAGAAGTTCGCTCACTTTGAAGTGCAATTTAACACCCATTCAAATTTCGATACCAGTGAAGGTACCTGAAATTCACAAACTTCTTCATCCCACCAACTGTTTAGATTGGAAGACAAGACTTGCTCCCCACCACCACCACACTCCACTTCTTTAATGTCTAAAAAGCCTTCAAACAAAGCAGAGTCAAGGAGACACTGGGAGTAAAAGGATAGAGTTTGAGAAAATTGTTCAGGAGAGGAAGAGACAACAGACAGTTTCTTCCCTGAATTAGATCCTCTTCAGATTGGATCCACTGTTTTGGGCTTCTTTTAGGTTCTTATAACATATTTCTACTTTTCTTCTTTAGAAAGTCTGGATCTCGCAATTGAATTTGAGCATGTTGCAATGCTTGTCATGGTAAACAGCGAATACCATTAGCTAGATCAATTAGAAGGAAAGAAAACTGAACAGTGTTAAAAATTATCAAAGCAAATTACAGATTCTTGAACACTGAAAACTGTGTGAAATGAGGAACATGAAATCAGAAATATGGGAAACTAACTCCAACTTGAGTTCACTTTTGTTCATTATATGAATTGGAAATATAAATATATGCAATGTCCCAGAATCTTTTTCATGATGTTTAACAGATTATCTCAAAAAAATTCTAATACCTTTGCTCTTTTGAAGAAAGATAAAAAATCATCATCAGTGAGATGCCCAATGCACCATTGAACCCATATAACATCATATCTTCCAGCAGCTGGTGTAAATTCCTGAAGAGATGCAAATAAGTTTTACTTGGGAAAATGAATTGAAACCTACGATAAGGAGGGAAAGAAGACCATGCAGGAAAAACGAATGACAGGACATAACTTGAATGGTTTGATACTCAAAGTTAAACAAGCATAACTAAAAGCACATATAAAATCATGTCCCCAAAAGAGAATTCAGTCCTCCTCAATTTGGTTTCCTAATCATATTTATATATATGCCTATGAACTGAAGAAAATCTCATCTTCTAGGTTCAAATTCAAACCTTGTATTATTTCGTTCTGTTTATTCCCAAGCTGACATATATATTTCAGATGAAGCTAGAACCAGACCGCTCAAGACTCCAAGTCTGAAGTTGATAACAAGCAGCATCATTGTATGAGGAACATGCTGAGAACTTTTACCCTTAAATATTTCCTGTTCTCTCTCGTCAGAACTAACCTATTTTTCAGTAACCAAATGAATGTACTCTTCTGACATGGACTATATACATTTAAAGTTTATACATGATACTGCTTGCAGATTACTTTCATTTCAATTTAAAGTCCACAAGTATGTCCTTGTTAATCTTGAAGCATGTTACCTGAAGGGGCAAACAGATGAAGTTCATGGCCTGATGCGTATCAGATGCCATAGGATTTCCAGGAGCCAAATGTTCACGGGCAGCATCCAAGAAATGTGAAACAGGTTCAAGAAGATCAACCTGGATCCGATCAATGAAAACAATCACAATCTAATATATTTTTTGAAAGAAAAAAAATACAATATATAGCTACTAAAGTAAACAATTTCACTCCATGTAAATGGGAGAACTTTCTGATGATGACTCAATTACACCTAGAACAATTAAAATGAAATTGCAGCTCTTGTTACAGTCTTTAATTCATCAATAGTTACAAGAAATTCTCATAATGAGCACACAACATGCCGTACATCCGAGCATAACAACAGAAAATAATGATTATTAACTATCAAGAAACAAAATGATATAATTGAGATGTAAGGTTAAGAAGTACAGAAATGACCTTACCTCATTAAAATATCTTATGAGAAGATTCTTGGTGATTCTCCCAATACCAGAACCACAATCTGCAGAAATTCAACTTAGTGATATCAAAAATCAAATTATTGAACTTCAGAAATTCAATATAGTGAACCCAATGTATACATTGCCGCAGCTAAGAACTAGGAATATCAACAAGATTCACAAACCTTCATTACCAACTAAACTAGAAGAGAAAAATTCACAGTTCGCATACTCAATGTTAAAAATCAAATATTTTTTCCCATACTTGCTAAAAAACATGCATTTATACATGGCCCAACAAGAGAAAACTATAGGTTTAAATTTCTTTAAACTTAACTTGTAGAAACATCAATGCTTATTGGCACTGAGACTGAGATTCAAAAAAAAAAAATTGCAATAGTGTGAGAAGCATCCTAATTTGAACGTTTTATAGAGAAACTTCCATCTCACAATAAGAAGTTCGGAAATAACTATTAAAAAATATCTTCACTTTGTATCTTTAAATCCATGTTGAAGACAGACCCAAAAGCTTACTCATAAAAATTTGTTATTTCTTTAGCAAAAATGCATAATAGGCCAGAATTATTTCATACCACCCAAACCTAAACTGCAACATCTTCCAAATTACGGCCAAAATCTCAAATTAACCAAATCCCCAATTTGCATGCTAGTTTTTACGTAAGATATTTAAAAGAAGAAGAAGAAGAAGCACCAAGGGAGTATAGGAGGAGGGAATACCAAGAGCAACAAGATGCTGATCTCCTCCACAATCAGTCAATCTTTCATGCAAAAGCGTCTTGAGAAAAGCTTCACTACCCTTTATATCAGCGTCATTCACATGCCCAAACCCGCCCAAGACCCCATCTACCGATGGCTCCACAGCCTATCCTAACCAAAAACAAGCACATAGAAGACTTAGAAGTAGAAACCCATTAAGTAGCCAAGAAAAAGTTGCATCATAGAACTTTCTCGAGCGTCAACCAGTGGATTCGATGGTACTTACTTCCCAATAGGCAACACCATCACTATACCACTGGGTCTTCTTATTCTCGTCTCCTTCTTCACCAACCTGCTCTCTCCACATCTCTTGTGCGTTCTTAAATTCCCTTCCATCAGAATCCAAGCCACCAACCTCCATCGACCTCGATAGACGAGTCACGATGCGTGAGTTTTCTGCCCGACTCCTCACCGGGTCTCTCAATGGCGGCTCAAGATGGTAACTTTTACAGGGAGGTCGAAGAAATCGGTTTGGACTTTGGAGGGAAATGGACATCCTGCAACTGGGCCGCATACATGTTGGTCAATAAAGCAAACATCTTTTAGATACCCAACACCATCAAAGGTGACTTTTTGAATCAAAACGGTATCGTTCATGAGAAAGCAAACAAAAATATAGTTTCCTTTTTTTCCCCATTAAAACCAGTCCTTATAAGATAGAAAAAAACATTTGGTCATGTAACTGGCGAGTCTCTTGTAGCAGAGTATAGAGAAGAAAGCCCCACTAGAGGAAAAGTTCTCCACACTTACATTCTTAGATTTGGCCTTTTCTAGAACTAATTACCTTATAGTCTTTTATTTTCAAATACAGTGAACTCACCTCTATTTATCAAGAAGGATACCATTCCATTGAAATAGTGTGCCCAACTCATTAGTACGAAATGAATATGAAAAAAAATATATGAGCTTTATTATTATGATAACTTGAGGAGGGATTATCACTGGGTAATTTCACTTTTGCGAGCATTTCCAATGGATGTTGGCATGGTCTTGCTATTAAGATTGGCCTCGATAAGAATTTATTTGTGCAGTAATGCAATATTATGTTTGTACATGAAGTGTGGTATCATTGAAGATGTGTTTCAAGTCAAATTATTGAGGTTCTTTTTACAAAGTGATTAGAAGGTAAGCAAAGACAGGTCAATTTTTCTATACACTGAATATTTTTCAATTAATGCACTGAAATAAAGTTCAGATTTATTTAATTATTACGTGTTTGAAGTCTTTTGGATAAAAACGAAAGTGGAGAATGTGATTTTCAATGAGTACAAAAATGATAGTTTTTCGGTATTCATTATGGTAAGCAAAACAATAATTTTAGAAAAGAACTTCAGAAATATATGACAAATGATAAAAGTAATTTAGACTATCAAAAGGTTTTTAGTTTATTAGCAAGGAAACATCTTGAAACAATCAAACAAACAAGCAATTAATCTTCATCCTTAACTTCAAAAGTTTATATATACTTACATCAAATTAGTAGGTACAAAAATTGACAGAAGAAAGAATTCATGTTGGGTCTTCAATGAGAACTTAACAACTAGGAGAGAATAGGAGAGATATCTATAGAGAATCATGCGAGTAGGACGAGAAAAAAAGTAGTGTCATCATTTACACTATGATGAAATATGAGTTTAACATAAAAATCTTACTTTTATCTATCCTATGATAGATGGTTGAGGAAATTGAGTATTCTTTGTCCCTCCCTAATGATGGCATAAGAAAAAAGAGCAGTCAAGGGGATATGTACAATTACCGACAATACCAAATACACTTCTTGATGTGAAAGTTAAATTCATTTAAAAAAGTATCAAAGCGGTGTTATCCATGAACGATAGATGGTCATTTGCAAGCAAAAACACCATCAAAGATAAAAGTTCTTCTTGATCTTCAAAATAATGATTATTGAACTAATGAACAAGTATAAGAATATTGAAGGTGATTTTACTCATCAAGTTTATATGCTATTTATAACATTACAATGTAGAGTCCTACTCTAACGAGTGTACAGATTTCTAGTCTAAAAAGATTTATGTTGTATACTCCTAATGGTCCAAAAATTACAAAGTTTTGTGATACATTCAAATTAAAATATATATTAAGTTTTATCCAGATAGATCATAAAGTGGATAAGCCACCTTTAAGGAGAGTTAAAAATGATGATCTTCTTCTTTTCTCTTCACTCTCTTTGGATATAAAGAATAACAATGAGCCCAACTTAGCTTGTATCCAAGAATTAAACTTCTGTGTAGCTAGAAAATTGGACTCTACCCACCCATATGTCTGCTGGAAAATATGCCTTAGTACTATCAAATATTCTCATCCACTACATGTGTCAAGCATTTAGCTTTTTTCTTCAATCCAGCTGGAACCTGGATATTTAAGAACCTGTTTACTGCTCATGAGTTCTCTAACAGCCGCTGCTTCATCCCACCTTCCTAAAGAGTTATAGATATTGGCTAAAAGCACATAAGGGAGAGAGTTTTGTGGATCCAGGCAAAACAGTTCCTTTGCTGCTCGTTTAGCTAAGTTCACGTTGGCATGAACTCTGCAAGAACTAAGCAAAACTTCCCATATGATGGGATCATCTTTATATGGCATCTTTTCTATAAGCATTTCTGCTTCGAGAAATCGGTTGGCCCTGCCAAGGGAATCAATGACACAAGTATAATGATCCAATTGTGGCTCTAGTCCATGGACTCTCTGCATTGAATTAAATATTTCAAGACCCAAATTGACCAATCCTGAATGACTACAAGCACTCAGAACAGAAACAAAGGTTATGCTATCTGGTTTTTCACCCGATTCAATCATGCATTTATAGAGATGAACTGCCTCTCTTGCACGTCCATTTTGGGCATGCCCGTGTATGATCTCATTCCATGTAACAGTACTTTTAGCAGACATCATATTAAAGAATTTAATTGCCTCATCTACATCACCCCAGTTACAGTACATATTAATAAGAGCACTTCCCACAAAGACATCATTCTGATATCCAACTTTTGCTGCCAGAGCATGAACCTGTCGTCCTTGAAATGGAGAATATAATTTTGTGCAAGCACTAAGTATACTTGCATAAGAAAACTGGGAAGGAAGAATACCATTTTGACGCATCTGGCTAAAAAGAAGGAAAGCTTCTTTCTCCAATGAATTGTGAGAAAAGCCTGCAATCATAGAGTTCCAACAGACAATATCCACTTCAGGAATGTTATAAAATATACACTCAGCCATCTCTTTCTTCCCACATTTCGCATACATGCTAATAAGTCCACTAGCGACATATTTGTTGGTATGAAAAGCATACTTTAGCGCTGCAGCATGGACTTGTTTTCCAGCATCCAGAAGCCCCATTCCAGCACATGAGCTGAGAGTAACAGCCAATGTAGTTCGATCAGGTTGCACAAACTTAAATTGCATTTCCTTAAAAATCTTTATGACTTCCTTGTGGTTTTCATTATGTGAATATGCTGAGAGTAAAGCGTTCCAAGAAGTCACAGTTGGGGCTGATATTCGATCAAACATTCTTCGTCCAGTCTCAATATCCCCAGACTTAACACATGCTGCAAGCATATTAATACAAGTGACCTCATTTGGCTCAAAACCACAACGCCGCATTCCTTGCAGATATTCCAGAGCTTTGTCCCTCTGATTTTTTTGACCATATCCAGCTATCATAATATTCCAAGAAACAGTGTTAATTTCAGGCAAAGTAGCAAAAAGCAATTCTGCACTATCCATGTCTCCATTCTTTGCATACATATCAAGTAATGAATTGTTTAAGTGAAGATCTCTTTCAAATCCAAGTTTAATTGCAATGCCATGAATTTGTTCACCAGGAGCATTACTCAAAAACCCATCACTTGGATCGTCATAAAACTCACGTTCATCACTTACTCTTCCACCCAAAACACTTAAAAGACTAGATAATGAAACAGAATCAATCCGAATCCCTTTCATACACATCATTTTAAACATATCTCGTGCCTCCAAAAACCAACCCGTCTTTGCTAACCCAGCCATCATTGTGGTAAAAGTTACCTCACTGGTATCAGGCATGTTCCAAAAGACTCGAAGTGCATCCTTAATGGACTCACACTTGGTGTAGAAGCATAATAATGCATTACCAACAACTAAATCCTCATCAAGACCAATCTTAACAGCGAGACCATGACACCTCCTACCGCGCTCATTATCCAACAACTGTCCACACGCACTGAAAATGCTGGGAAAAGTGAAATGGGTAGGCAAAAATCCCTCCGAAATCATCGTATCATAAACGGTCAATGCTTTTTGCATATAACCACTTCGTACTAACGAGCTGATCACACTGTTCCAAGAAACTGCATCCTTCCTAGGCATTTTATCAAACACCTGGTAAGCAGCAGTAACGTCATCGCATTTAGCGTAGAATGCAATGAGGCGATTGCAAAGAAAGGTGTTCGGGAAGAGGCAAAAACGAAGAATGTGAGCATGGAGTATTTTCCCTGCTAGTGGGGCTTTCTTCTGTATGCTATCCTGCAGGAGACTTGCTAGGTTCATTACTGTTTTCCCTTCCATCTTGTAAATCCGCATGCAGCTTCATCTTGAAAAGAAAAACAGTATTTCATTTCCTTGCTTTTTCATGGAAACTACACCAACTACCATTTTGATAAGAAAAGCGACCGGTCATGGTGGGCATCTAAAAGATGTTTGCTTTATGGATCCAGCCTGGTCGGAAGATGTTCGTTTCCAACTGGGACTTGGCGCTGATGAAACTCCATTAAGTTTGGTGGCTTGGTTCTGATGAAGAGGAACCAGACCGAGAAGACTCAGTGGTACAGAGACGACGTTGCCTATTGGGAAGTAAGTAGTACCACCGAGTCCCCTGTTTGGTTCTCGGGAAAATATTTATGATGCAATGTTTTCTTAGCTACTTAATGGGTATTTTACTTGCTGGTAAATTGGGTATTGGGCTGTTTTGGTTTGTGAATTTGCACGAATGATTCACTGATTCTCTGTACATTTTCCTTTGTTCTCTGAACAGAATAATTACAGGTTTAATTTGGAAAATGCACACATATTATTTGGTCTTATATCTTTATTGTTTAACATCTTCGTTTCTCAAGTTTCAAATATTAGAAAATTATTTATAAAAATTCATAAAAGCTAATATAATATACAGTGTAATAAGTTAATTATATATATAGGCATATATATAATTTCCAAAAGAGGAGCGAAAAAGAAACTGAGTGAGAATCAATGGTTAGATTAGCTGTAAAACAACAGGACTAACAAGTCGTTAGCTCCTTTAACATGTTAAAGGATACTAACAGAGATCTATCTCCTAGTAAGAAACACAGAATTACAACATCAGATTACATATTTTAAGAAAAGAAAAAGCTCCAATGTTAATCATTCATGGCTGCTACATGTTGGATTTTGCAGCACCTTATCGATTTCGTCGTTGATGGTATCCATTTTTCGGATGTGATGATCATCTGATAAGGCCTCGACAAGTTTTCTTGGAACCAAACACTTATCTTTCCAGTATAACTTCTCATGAATTGTTGGAGATGAAAGCAGAACTTGAAGCTCTTTTCCATGCTTTAATTCCTCCTGCATCATCACCATCATCATCGTCACCATCATCAATAATTATTTATATACTTATATATCCTAAGCTTGCATGATCGTTACCTGAGGAAGTGAAGACAGGAGTTGAAGCACACCAACTTGGGCCTGCAAGTATTTTACATACTTGGAAGCAGCTTGAAACATCTCAGCAGTGTTCATCTTGTGACCACCAGGAATCAGCTTAGCAAGCTTCTGTGTCTTCTCAGTTATCTTCCTTCTTCTCTCACGAGCAGCAATGCTCTGGGCAGACAAACTCACTCCATTACCTGCTTTCTTCACGTTCTGATCGTCATCTTCATCACTAACCACTTTCCCAGTATCAAAAACAGAAGGTAGTGCAGGAACCTGAAGCTCCATCAATGGTGGAGGAGGTGGAAGTTCATGCAGGGAGAAAAGTTCTGGGAGTGGTACTGAACTGGGATTTGGCACATACCCGTTAAAGAAATCACTTGGCTGCTCAATATGAGGCTGGTAGTAATTTGTGTGGATGGTCCTCTGGCGCTTTGGGTATTGAAAGGAGCAGTCAAGTTCCAAAATTTCAGGTGGGAAGGAGGACTGGTGTGAGTAATGAAAAGGGTCATCTGGTAGAAATGGGTCAATGAAATTACAAGAACCCAGACGAGAAGGTGATGAATGAGTGTATTCAGAAGCAAGAAGATCATCTGGTGGAAGCTGAAAGTCTTGAAATGGAAACTGCTGGAAGCTGGTCATGGCAGTGGTCATGTCTGAGTTGAGAAGCTGATGAGAATCCCAGCAAGTAGTGCAGTAACTCAAAGCCATGGAGATTAATACACAGAATTATATATATAACCTGAGGAAATGAACCATCATAGCATGCATGGTTAGAATGCCAAGCAAAAGAATAAATATTGGCAGTTTAAGTTAGTATTAAATGCAGGTTAATAATTAGTAATGAATTAGCAGTTGAGTAGTGATGTAATGAGAAAAGAAATAACAGAAGCTTTAAATGGTGAAACTGAAACATGTAAAAGTGGAAAAAAGACAAGATGAAGATGAAGAAATAGTAGTATATAAGACATGGAGATCTGATAGTTAGAGAAAGAGGGAGACCTGGTGTCTTTGCTGTAGTTGAAGTGAAGTAGACCTTCTCATTAACTGACAGTAGTTGATATGTAAAAGTATGTTATATATTCACAGAGAGACACAGAGAGAGAGGGAGAGAGAGATGGAGAGAGTGGAGGCGCAGATAAAGGAGGAGAGGTTAAGGGGAAGAGGGGGGAGTTAGAGATATGATTAAACCTCCTAATTATTAGGATTAAAAGAACCATAATTGACTCTTTCAATTTTCAACAGTTACAAAATTTGGCGGCTGCTTAATAACTTCTTCTACTAATTAAACAATCCTTTTAAACCTAAAATGAGGGTTTATGTGAAGAACAAAGAGCAGAAAGTGCTGTGGAGGAGGGGGAATATTTAACTTTCTCTTCTGGGTATTCAGCAAATGAGATTAAATTATTAGTATTTTGATTAAAGTTTTCATCTTTATCTCTGCACTTGTTTGAATTTCCTCTTTTCTTCTGCCTGTTGTTCATACAATATTATTTTTATGCTCTATATTTTTATGTTTGAAATAAATCAATAATTTCTTTTAAGAACTCCATTATAAGTAGATCTTTATATTTTAATTTTTATCTTTAAAATTTAATTATATGATATATAAATCGTAAATACAATTTATATATCTAAGAACTAATTTTATTTGTATCTTTAATTTTATAATGATGAAATTATATTTTTATTTATCTAAAAGCAAAGTGATTGTCAAAAGAAATTATTGAATAACTTAGTAAAATTGATAAAACTGTTATAAACGGTCTAATACTGAATAAACGAGTATTTTCTTTGAACGGAAGAACATTTTTTTTTAAAAGTCATTTTATCTCATATGTTAGAAATTTGAAAAATTCTCAAAGGACCGGTGTATTCAGGTCAAATACGTTGTTGTATCTCAGGAGATATTTTTTTTTCTAACCACACGATTACTAGTACACCTGTTATGATCCCCAATACGAGAATCAAAGTAGGGACAAACATTCATATGATTATTTAAATCTTTATTCAATTCGTATTCTATTTTAGTTCAAATTCGATAAAATTGATGCTCGAACCTTCTTAAAATTCAGTACAAAATAGGTATGAATTTCCAAACAAATTATGAAACTTTTAATTTCTCCAAAAGTTTAAATGAATTTTAGGAAGGATACCCAGGCACACCCAACAGCCATATTCAGAAAACAAGAAATTAAAATGCATGTATGTTATATCTATATATATATACACACACACACATATATGTATATAAAAGTTAAGATATATAAAGGGTTTAAACAGAACCAAAAATTACATATATATATATATAAGATTTAGTTGCATATAATTTTTAGTAAATGAAGGACTAAATTTGATGGCATGTATAAAATGATCAAACCATCCTGCCCGGATTCTCTTTTCCGGCAGAAGCAAAGATCTGAACTCAAATTTGCAGAGCAATTTGAACAAGTTTACCCTGCAAGATTTTCTGAGTTCTTGCTCGATCCTACCATTTCTTCTCTGCCAATTTCATTTCTCTGTTCAATGATGTTAACACAACTTTTCTGGATAATCCATGCTTATATACTCTACATACTAAGCCTCACCAGCTTACAATCCTTCCTCTGCTTTCCTGTTGTAATCAATCATCTACCTTGAAAAAACTTGTAAAATCTCTGAGATGTCCAGATCAAAAAGTTAGTCTTGTAGTTCTGATTTTTCTATATAGAAGACTTGTGGTTTTTATTTTTTCTATATCGACAGATTATATCGAGTTTTGGATTCTTCTTCTTCTCACTCAAATTCTTCTGGATCTACCAGTCCCTTCTTTTCAGAAACTCTTCTTTAATGGCAAGGGAATGTTGAACAACAGGCAGAAGAAAAGAGGAAATTCAAACAAGTGCAGAGATAAAGATGAAAACTTTAAGCACAGTTCTATTAGTTTAATCTCATTTGCTAAATACCCAGAAGAGAAAGTAAAATATTCCCCCTCCTCCACAGCACTTTCTGCTCTTTGTTCTTCACATAAACCCTCATTTTAGGTTTAAAAGGATTGTTTAATTAGTAGAAGAAGTTATTAAGCAGCCGCCAAATTTTGTAACTGTTAAAAATTGAAAGAGTCAATTATGGTTCTTTTAATCCTAATAATTAGGAGGTTTAATCATATCTCTAACTCCCCCCTCTTCCCCTTAACCTCTCCTCCTTTATCTCCGCCTCCACTCTCTCCATCTCTCTCTCCCTCTCTCTCTGTGTCTCTCTGTGAATATATAACATACTTTTACATATCAACTACTGTCAGTTAATGAGAAGGTCTACTTCACTTCAACTACAGCAAAGACACCAGGTCTCCCTCTTTCTCTAACTATCAGATCTCCATGTCTTATATACTACTATTTCTTCATCTTCATCTTGTCTTTTTTCCACTTTTACATGTTTCAGTTTCACCATTTAAAGCTTCTGTTATTTCTTTTCTCATTACATCACTACTCAACTGCTAATTCATTACTAATTATTAACCTGCATTTAATACTAACTTAAACTGCCAATATTTATTCTTTTGCTTGGCATTCTAACCATGCATGCTATGATGGTTCATTTCCTCAGGTTATATATATAATTCTGTGTATTAATCTCCATGGCTTTGAGTTACTGCACTACTTGCTGGGATTCTCATCAGCTTCTCAACTCAGACATGACCACTGCCATGACCAGCTTCCAGCAGTTTCCATTTCAAGACTTTCAGCTTCCACCAGATGATCTTCTTGCTTCTGAATACACTCATTCATCACCTTCTCGTCTGGGTTCTTGTAATTTCATTGACCCATTTCTACCAGATGACCCTTTTCATTACTCACACCAGTCCTCCTTCCCACCTGAAATTTTGGAACTTGACTGCTCCTTTCAATACCCAAAGCGCCAGAGGACCATCCACACAAATTACTACCAGCCTCATATTGAGCAGCCAAGTGATTTGTTTAATGGGTATGTGCCAAATCCCAGTTCAGTACCACTCCCAGAATTTTACTCCCTGCATGAAATTCAACCTCCTCCACCATTGATGGAGCTTCAGGTTCCTGCACTACCTTCTGTTTTTGATACTGGGAAAGTGGTTAGTGATGAAGATGACGACCAGAACGTGAGGAAAGCAGGTAATGGAGTGAGTTTGTCTGCGCAGAGCATAGCTGCTCGTGAGAGAAGAAGGAAGATAACTGAGAAGACACAGAAGCTTGCTAAGCTGATTCCTGGTGGTCACAAGATGAACACTGCTGAGATGTTTCAAGCTGCTTCCAAGTATGTAAAATACTTGCAGGCCCAAGTTGGTGTTCTTCAACTCCTGTCTTCACTTCCTCAGGTAATGATTGTATAAGCTCAGGATATATAAATATATAAATAATTATTGATGATGGTGATGATGATGACGCAGGAGGAATTAAAGCCTGGAAAAGAGCTTCAAGTTCTGCTTTCATCTCCAACAATTCATGAGAAATTGTACTGGAAAGAAAAGTGTTTGGTTCCAGGAAAACTTGTCGAAGCCTTAGCGGATGATCATCAAATCCGAACAATGCATACCATCAATGACGAAATCGATAAGTTGTTGCAAAATCCAACTTGCAGTAGCCATGATTAACCTTGGAGCTTTTTCTTTTCTGAAAAAAAAGTTTTGTTTTTTATTAGGAGATAGATCTCTGTTAGTATCCTTTAACATGTTATAGGAGCTAACCACTTGTTAGTCTTGTTGTTTTAAAGAGCTAATCTAACCATTAATTCTCATTCAGTTTCTTTCTTGCTTCTCTCTTGGAAATTATATATATATGTGTGTATATACATAATATGTGCATTTTTCCAAATTAAACCTGCGATTATTTTATCCAGAGAAAAAAGGAAAAAAATACAGAGAATCCGTGAATCATTCATGAATAAAATACCCATAAGTAGCCAAGAAAATATTGCATCATAAAAATTTTCTCGAGAACCAAACAGAGGACGCGATGGTACTACTTACTTCCCAGTAGGCAACGTCCAAGCCACCAACCTCCATCGAGCTTGATAAACGTCCCCCGGTCTCTCGGTTCTCAACCCTTTGAAAGAAAGTGGTGACCCAAAATAGATATGCTTAAGCCCGTTTGGACTTTGGAGGGAAATGAACAGCCTCCAACTGGGCTGGATTCATAAAGCAAACATCTTTTAGATACCCATCATCGCCAGTCGGTTTTCGTATCAAAATGGTGTCGATTCCATGAGAAAGTAAGGAAAGTAAACACAGTTTTTCTTCTTTTCAAGATTACTCGCCCCCCGAGTTTACAAGATGGAATGGAAAACAGTCACGAACCTCTCAAGTCTCCTGCAGGATAGTGTAGAGAAGAAAGCCCCAATAGCAGAGCAGGAAAAATACTCCGTGCTGATATTATCCATTTTCGACTCTTCCAGGACACTTCTCTTTGCAATCGCCTTATAGCCTTCTGTGAGGAAGTCGGTGACATCAACTATGCTTACCAGGTGTTTGATAAAATGCCTAGCAAGAATACCATTTCTTCCAACAGTGCGATCAGCTCGTTACTACAAAGAGGGTACGAGGAAAAAGCATTGAACGTTTTTAAAATGATGATTTGGTAGGGAATTTCGACCACATATTTCACTTTTACCGGCATTTTTTTAGTCTTCGGGAACAGTTGTCGGACATTGAGGAGGCATTTCGAGTTCTTTTTGAACATGCCTCATAATTGGTGGGCTAGCGAAGACGGGTTGGTTCTTGGTAACACTCAAGATGTTTAAATTGATGCCTATGGAAGGGATTAGAATTCATTTGTAAAGTCTTTTAAGTGTTTGGGATAAGAGAAGTGGAGAATTCAAGTTTATGAAGATCCTAGTGATGAGTTTTCTGAGTAATATGTGTCTAATGAATTATTCTATGTATCTAAGAATGTTAATGCAATTTCATTTTCGTACTTTATATTGGTCTTCATATATATGTAATAAATTCACGTTTTAGACCACTTATCTTGATATTAAAATGCAATATAGTTCTTCGCAATTCGAAATTATAGTCATATGCTTTGTTGACTTCTTTTAAAAAGAGTTTCTCTTCCTAACAAGTCTTCCTATTTGCTAGAAAATCTTCATACTATAATTTATACTTTAAGCAACATCTCTATTAAAACTTTAACTTTTTACGTGTAATTTTTGGAGAAATTGAAGCATCATGTTCTTTTTTACTTGACAATTCATGGATCATAGAAAATGAATTTCGCACGATAAACTTAAGCTTACTTGATGATCCTTCTTCAGAATTAACTCTTTTTCCCTTCGATGATGGAGAGGAGATGGAAGGTAATCATGAGTTGAATAACTCATGAGTTACAAAAATACGAATTCTACATACTGAATTTAATATGATGATTTGTATTTGGAGTTGACTTTTTCACTCTAGCAAAGAGAGGTAAGGAAGGAAAAATGATATACGACCATCTAAATTATTTTGGAAGAAGCAATTTTGTAAAAATAATAATTTCGTAAAGTGATTAATACAATACTTACTAGTATAATATTAATATATCTTATTATTTTACTGATTATATATATATATATATCATTGTTATGTTATTATTTTATTCAAGATCGTTGTCATATGAACTATATAGTTATCTTAGAAACATGTCAGTGATTCATCATTGTTAAATAAGTTACGTACGAGTGAAATTCATTGATATTTTCTCATTAAATTGTCTACCAATTTTATAGTTATATATGTGATAACTCTGTAATTATCACCAATTCATAAGATCAAAAATTATATTTTCTTTTTCATTTTTGTACTTTGTTTTATTTTACTGTATCATAAATCAAGATCACAAACATGTCGTTACAATATATAACTCTATGCTAACTCTATCGAAAAAGAAAGAAAGAAAGAAAAAAAAAAGAATGGTTTAAACAAATATATAAAAATACTCTCGGCATTATGAACTCTTCTGTTTCGATTCCACGTATTCTCATTATATTGCTCATATAGTTTATACTACTTGAAGTTTTTTAATAAGGATATATATCTCATAAAAGTAACAGAATACGATACTTTTTTGTGAATTAGATAATCTCACGTATTATTAAATATTTGATTATAAGTTGTAGCTCAAACCATCCAAACGAGTGTACGTTTAAGTAGGTCTCACGCATACGCGCCCCAAAAAAAAACACGATGCAATTCTTTTTTCCCTTAAGACTGTTTATTTTTTAAGTCGTGAATTTTTAATAAAATAAATTATTTTAAATTGAAAATCACATAAATATAAATTGAGACCAAAAATTTGAATGACATTTATATGGTGAATGTATAATAAATATTTTGAATATAGAGATATATAATATGATTGTGTAAAACCTGTTTGGCCCATGGTTTTTGGTTGTCCCCCCCAACTCTCATATTTTTGGATTTGCTGAACCCTCAGCACAATGTATTCCTTTTCCAGTGGCTGGTTTCAGGTTCTCTAATTGAGCATAATAAATATATGAATTTAATTACAAAATTAAATATAATATATATATATATATATATACATAGATATATGTATACATACACCCTGCCCTCTGTTTCTTGTTTCCTTCTTAAAATTTGAAACGCAGGCAAGCAAACATCACTTTTCTCTGTCACGAAACTTCAATCCCAAGAAAATCAATGCATCATATTGGGAAACTCAAACTTCTCCTCTATATAAACCCATCAACTCACACCCAATCCCACACACCAACCCACCAAGATCCTTCAACTCCTACACACATATACATATAAACACACACCCCTCCCTGATTCAACTCGTCAGCCATGAAGAACGACATCTTCTTCTCCACCATCTTCCTTCTCTCCCTACTCTTCCTCTCTGCCACCATGAACGAGGCAGCTGTCCCATGCAGCACTGTGGACATGAGAGCAGCGGCCTGCGTAGGGTTTGCCACAGGCAAGGACGCAAAGCCAACTCCTACATGCTGCTCTGGGCTGCAGCAGCTCGCTCAGACAGTCAAGACTGTGGATGATAAGAAGGCGATTTGCCGCTGCTTGAAGGCCGGAGCCAAGTCTCTCGGCGTTCAAGATAAGTTCTTGAGCCAGATTCCACAGGCTTGCAACATCAAAGTTGGCTTCCCGGTTTCTATCTCCACCAACTGTGACACGTGAGCTCTCACCTTGGTTACACCTATATTTTCTTATATATACATATACATTACAGTTTATGATAAGACTCATGCATGCATGCCAGGAATTATAAACATGGAAATGCTTTGTGCTGGTAAGAATATAATTGATTTGTGATATGGGTTTTGCAGGATTCACTAAATTCCTATGCTGGAACAAGAATATGGATGAAGGAGCTAGCATTAAGAGCATGATGAGTGAGGGAGTGAGAGACAGAGAGTACTTAGCTTGATGTGAATAAAATTGTTCTTGAAGCAAGTTTAATCATGTGGTTCTTGTACCCTTAATGCTTTTTATCCTTAATATATAATAAGTTTAATCATTAAATTAAAGTGATACAGCTTAATTTAACTGTTCATATGTCAATTCTCTACAAAAAGTAATAATTTTTATGTGTTATCATACGAACTTTTTATATATTGTGTTCTTATTAGTATATATATATATCATTTAATATTAAAAAACATCTTATAATATATGTTTCTCATATTCTGTATATATTTAATTTTCTGTATTTATTTAAATTAAATTTCTCTGATTGAAAAATACGACTTGATAACCTCATACATAAGTAGTCAAATTTGTGTATATTCTCCTAAATATATATATATATATTCCTCGTTTCTCAATAAAGCATATACAGAAAAACTTCCAACCAATCCTCGGTAATTTTCTCAACTTGTTTATCATTTTAGATCTAATTTATAAACGTACATCTTATATTAAAAAATTGACAAATATTTTGATTATAATTAAATTCAATTTTTATTTAATGTGATCTAACAACACATCCTTATTTCTTATTTAAATCAAACAAAAAAAGCATATATATTTAATAATAACGAGTTGTATTTCGATAATTTTTCGAAAAAATAGGAGTAACTTGAGCCTGTAATGATAATTGAGCAGGTAAAAAACCTTCAAAGAAATCAAACTCAAAGAGAAAAATGATTATGAGATAAGAACTACAATCTTTTTCTGCATCAACAATGTCTGGGAGGTTTCTTTTTTATGGTTAGTACAGTAAGAACTTTTAAGTTTCTCATTTGTCATTCTGATCTAAAAAAGAAAAACCCTCACAAAAAACTGCAACTGTTTGAATTGTTTTTGACTAAAATAAACAAGATCATTTATAGGGATCTGATAAAAATAGTAAATTTATCCACTATAAAAGAAGAGGGTAAACTGGATTAAACATATCAATTGAGTTTCAAAGAATTGATTACACAAATCCAGTATGGGTAAAATTATTGAGTTTATGGTGTACACTTCTCTGGGTTATAGCTTGTTTTGTTTAACATGCATTGTTGCAGAAGATTTTACAATGACTGATAAACTCAATGATGCTACGCCCGAGCCTCCTCTTTTCACTTATGTGTGCGATCCAGCACATTTGAGTGCTGTAAAATTAGACGGTTCCACCCTTGGTTTCTGCGACACATCCCTTCCCTATAGCGTGAGGGTAGAGGATTTGGTAGATCGATTATCGGTGGAAGAGAAGGTGTCGCTACTCGGGAGTACATCCCCCGGGGTGCCGAGATTGGGGTTGCCACAATACCAGTGGTGGAATGAGGCACTGCATGGCGTCTCATACGTTGGAGGCGGCTCCCGTTTCGACGCAGCGGTTCCGGGTGCGACAAGCTTCCCTACTGTTATTCTTTCGACTGCTTCGTTTAATGAGGACCTGTGGAAAAGAATCGGCCAGGTACTAATGTTAAAGAGATATAATTTCACAGTGGCCAATTATGAATAATTTTTTCCAATACTGGATAATTTGAAGTTAAAATTTAACATATTATTTCACTTGATAGTTGATAAGTCCATTTTTCTGTGAGAGATTATGAGTTCAGGTCAGTTTATGCTCTCGTGTGCGTGCTTATTTGAAGGTTACTTATCTGATATTATGATTTGAATATGTGTATCACGTGATTAACAACTATATATGACAGGTTATTTCAAATGAAGCAAGAGCAATGTACAACCTAGGTAGAGCCGGATTAACATTTTGGAGTCCAGTGATCAACGTAGTTCGCGATCCAAGATGGGGAAGAATTCAAGAGACGCCCGGGGAAGATCCTTTTGTGGTGGGCCGATATGCAGCAAACTTTGTTAGAGGCTTACAGGACGTTAGAGGAACTGAACACGTCCATGACTTGAATGCAAGACCACTCAAGGTTTCTGCATGTTGTAAGCATTACGCTGCATACGATGTAGACAACTGGAAAGGAATCGATCGTCTTCATTTCGATGCCAGGGTGACCGAGCAAGATATGGTGGAGACTTTTCTCAAGCCTTTTGAAATGTGTGTTAAAGAAGGTGATGTCAGTAGCATTATGTGTTCCTACAATCGTGTCAATGGCATACCCACATGCGCCGACCCAAAACTCTTGAACCAGACTGTCAGAGGAGATTGGGGTCTTCACGGGTACCTCACTACTAATCACATGCATCACTATTTACCTTTATATATATATATATACACACTTACTAATCACATGCATGTCTTAAGAGCATTTTATAATATTACTATTCAATTTTTTGTTACTGACATATATGTATGAACTACCAGATACTTAGTATCAGATTGTGACTCCATCGAAGTAATGGTAAACAAGCATCAATTTATCAATGACACGAATGAGGATGCTGTTGCTCAAACCCTAAAAGCAGGCAAGTAATCACTTTAATTAACTAGTAAGAAATTAGTCTTGTATTTTTTCTAGTTGCATGGGAGACAGACTTTTGATTGATTGAGTTAATATTACAGGGTTGGATTTGGACTGTGGCGACTTCTACCCAAAGTTTACAATGAGCTCGATTAGACAAGGAAAGGTGAGCGTAGAAGATGTAGATAAGGCGTTGAGAAATCTTTACATGTTGATGATGCGACTTGGGTATTTTGATGGAAGTCCTCAATTCAAAAATCTTGGCAAAAAGGACATTTGCTCTGCTTCAAACATTGAGTTAGCTGCAGAAGCAGCTAGACAGGGAATTGTTCTTTTGAAGAATGATAATGGAACTTTACCTTTCAATCGCGATACAATCACAAACTTAGCCGTAGTCGGCCCCCATGCCAAAGTTACCGATGTCATGATTGGAAATTACGCAGGTACATAAATATATATATATATATTCATCAACCCATATATATAAACTATTTTACAATATTGCACATACATATTATTGCACAAACTTACGGGCGCTGCGAAAAATCATGAATATTGATAGGTGATCCGTGTCGATATGTTACCCCTGTCGATGGCTTCTCTATATATACAAAAGTACAAACTCAGCAAGGATGTGAAGACGTACTTTGCAATAATGATAAACTTATAGGTGCTGCTGTTGATGCTGCAAAGGTTGCCGATGCTACTGTGATCATGGTGGGACTAAATCTCAAGGTCGAAGCTGAAAGCTTGGATAGACTAAATCTCTTCTTACCAGGTTTCCAAACTCAACTCATTAATCAGGTTGCAGATGCTGCCAAAGGTCCAGTTGTTCTTATCATAATGTCAGCCGGTGGAATAGATATCACTTTTGCAAAGAACAATCCCAAAATCAAAGCTATTATATGGGCTGGATACCCTGGACAAGAAGGCGGTCAAGCGATTGCTGATGTCGTTTTTGGGACATATAATCCTGGTATGTAGCTAATTATTCTTTCATCAACCAACCGCTACTTACGTGTATATACATAAAGGGTACTAATTGATTATAAAATTACTAATCATCAGGAGGAAGATTGCCAATCACTTGGTACGAAGGCAGCTACGTGGAGAAGTTACCAATGACATCTATGCAGTTGAGACCAGTAGACAATTTAGCTTATCCTGGTAGAACTTATAAATTCTACAATGGAACCACAGTGTATCCCTTCGGCTACGGCCTTAGTTACAGTCAATTTACCTACACAATTCAACCCCTTAATCCTGCATCACTCAACATAAAACTCAACAAACTCCAACATTGTCATGACATCGACTACAAACCAGGTGCCCAGAAGCCTACGTGCCCATCTCTTAAGATCGAAGATGGTCTTGCATGCGACGCTTACTACACCATTAACACACACATTCAAATCAAAAATACAGGAACAAGAGACGGTGATCAAGTAGTGATTGTTTACTCTAAGGCGCCCGAAGGGATTCTTGGAGCACCCATCAAACAGGTGATTGGTTTCAAGAGAGTTGGTATTCGTGCAGGACATACCGCAGTGCTTCCATTTCAGTTTAATGCGTGCAAAGCTCTGAGCATTGTGGATTACCAAGCGCACACTGTGTTGCCGGCTGGTCAACATTCAATCATTGTTGGAGATGGAGTAGCTTCCTTCACTTACGATGTTAATTTTACTTGAACTCATAGACAAAATAAATGGAGAAAGAGATCAAGATGTCAAATTCCCAATTGAAATATTCTTTGTTTCATTGTATGTTCTTGCCATGCATACCCTATTAGTTTATTTAATGAAATCAAATTTATTTCAAAATAATAGAGAGAGATGCATGTCTCCGTTATTCCGAGATAAACTTTGTCGATTACGTTGTAATATAGATCTCGATTACTCATGTATATAATTCGTAAATTTTAATTTATTAATCATTTATTATGGATAAACAATAATTTATATTAACTTTTGATAAATACCAACGAATTAAAAAAAAAACATTTTCCTATTACTGTGAAACCCGATTTTATAACTTATTTGATATTTTCTATTAACAAAATCTGATATAAACATATGTACGTTAAAAATACAAAATTGAATAAGGCAATAGTATAATCACTCCTTGTGTTCTTATAATTGTAGGCTTAAGAAATTTGTTTTGTGGGAATTACAAAGGAGATTTTCAAACTCTTCTTTTTCGTCTCCTTCATCGAATTTTCTCCCTAGCCAAACATAAGCTCTATATATATATATGTGTGGGTGTATGCGTGTGATTCAGTATTATTTTCTTATTAATATGATTCATTTTAATATATTTAATTATTCTCGTTATTTTTTTTTTTGTCATTCTATGAACAATTCTAATACAAAAGTAGATTATCTCGATTGAGATACCCAATTAACTGCCACTTTTAAATTATTCAAGTTTAGACGAAAAAATAAAATAATACGAAATTTATAAGGTATTTTAAGTCTAAATAAAATATAAGAATTTATTATTCTATTGATGTAATGATTTAATAGTAACCTCGTTTACAATATTAAATTAATTTGATAACATCGCACACGTTCTCAATATTATATATTTAATCATTCACTTATATAATACTTTATATACCTTATGTTAAAATATTTGGTTGAGAATTTGGATTAGTAGAAGACTTAGATAGTTAAATATGATATTTTTATTTTTAATTGCAAAAAGAGACATTATAATTATCTTAATTTTGGAACAAATTAATTTGGGTAGTATATATATATATATATATATATATATAGTAATCTAATTTTGAATGTATACAATATTTTGAATATTGTAGTATATTTTTCACTCAAAATATTTCAAAATTTGTATAATATGCTCTTGGTGAAAATCGGGAGAACTTCGAGGGACGAAGCTAATGATTTTTAGACTTGAAGTTTTAATTTTATTTTGCTCATTTTTATCTTATTCTTATCTTTGTATTTCTTATCTCATTTCCCGAGATCCAATATATAAATATTAATTATTGAGATGTTACAATCATATACTTATAAATTAGATTCATGAAATATGCATGCATATTATATTAAAATAATTATCTTATACTACGGAGTAGGTATCTCACACTTTTTTGTTCGATATAATTTAACCATGAACTTTTAATAAAAAAATTAATATAATAATTAACGTATAGTCATGCTTTCAGTAGGTTCAATAATAATTTCTTAATTTTTAAAATTTCAAAAGAATTTAAAATTCAAATTTGTTTTATTAAAATTTTGTCTCGTAATACCATTATGACGTACTCATATCTCTATTGTTTTGAAATTATGGCAAGAGTTTGTGAAGCATCAATGCTCGTATCCTTCTGTCCTGTGTACTAATTGAATTAATTATATTTTACGAAAATTAAAAACGAGACACTATTTGAAACAACATTGTTAAGAGCTCAAAGGCAAGAACACCGGAAGTTCGTTATGTAGTGTTACCTTCATGGCTCTCAATTGATTTATCAAATCTTGAGAATAACTTCGATATTTTGCAATTGTGTGCTTTATCTTTAAATTTTATGTTTACGAGCTTTTTAATAATAAAAATTTTATCGTGAGCATTTTTTTCGTTGTATTTAATAAACTATTAATCATTATATCATATATATATATATATATGTATTAATATAAGAAAATAATTTTGAGAATACTAATTTAAATAAAGTTTTTCACTAACCATATATACTCACATACATACATACATACATACATACACACACATATATATATATATATATATAAGATACGGTATGTTAATTTGTTTAATCAATCCCAAGAAAATTGACCTCCTGCTCCTGCAGCTGCTCCGGAATCTCATTGGAATGCTCAAACCAAGTGATCAGATAATCTTTCACCACTCTATAAATACTCCTTCAACCTATACCACCTTTCCATCAATACACCATCCATCAAAATCAAATTCAACAAAACCTTGTGATTTTGTTTAGATCGACAAAGAGGGTTTTCAAAGATGAAGATGAACACTCGTTCAACTGTCTTGTGCGTTGTCTTCCTGGTTTCCTTCATCTTCTTCCTCAGCGAAGCGGCTGTGCCATGCAGCACTGTGGACATGAGAGCAGCGGCCTGCGTAGGGTTTGCCACAGGCAAGGACGCAAAGCCGACTGCTACATGCTGCTCAGGGCTGCAGCAGCTCGCTCAGACAGTCAAGACTGTGGACGATAAGAAGGCTATTTGCCGCTGCTTGAAGGCCGGCGCCAAGTCTCTCGGCGTTCAAGACAAGTTCTTGAGCCAGATCCCACAAGCTTGCAACATCAAAGTTGGCTTCCCGGTTTCCATCTCCACTAACTGCGAAACGTAAGTCACATTTTCTATGTGTGTGTGTGTGTATATATATTTATCTCTGTAGAGTCCCAAGGCTCCAATGTTCGATATATATATATATATGCACATTATATTTTAGACACGACTACAAAAATTTTTCTGGTGAAATTTCTTATTTTAGGTATTAACAACTTGTCTTTAACTTGGTCAGAGAGAGATTTAGTCACGACGTGAAAAGTACTCTTTACTTACTAGCTAATATATATATATATATATATATATATATATTATGTGTAAACGATGACCAATTAAGTGTATAATATCTTTTAAACCACCATTGATTTCATAATGTGGGCTTTGCAGGATTCACTGAACTGCTATGAAGCTCAAGGACGAACTGATAGAGGAGTATTATGATCTTAGAACGAGAGAGGAAATAGCATATATGAATAAAACAGTTGGGGCAATCTTTATTGTACCAGACTTTTGGCCTTAAATTATTGATAATAAAATTATATTTCTTCGTTAATGTCTTCCTTTAATTTGTGATTATACATAACAATTAAGTAAATTCATAATATAATCGAAATACATAGCCATTTTTTTTTTTTTTGAGTAAATTCATACCTTAATTAATTACATCAAAGAAATATATCGAGCACAATATAAAAAAAGTAACTTCCGAAAACATAATTCGATTCGAACTTACGAATTCTTGGAAAAATCGAGGTCTGTAGATATTAGAAGCATCCTCAGAGACAATGCAAGTTGGATATGGTGTATTTTTTTTGTAGAAGTGTGGGTTCGATGGACTCAGAACGAGATTGAGTTCTTGAGCTAGGAGCAAGCCATGGTTCAGCAAGCACAATCTATATGATTATTAAGAGAGATTTTCCAGTTGCAATAGCTTTGGATTCTGAGCAATTCGATCCAATGGAAGTTAAACAACATCTACATGTACTTGGTTCAATGGTGTCCTTCTCTTGTTGAGCCTCCGATGTTTTCTCGGACGGTGTTGTATTCATGCGAAGCAGCCGTGCCATGCAGCAGTGTGGAAGCCAAGGCAGTCGCGTGTGTTGGGTTCGCCACCGGGAAGGACGCCGTGGCTTCTGGCGCATGCTGCAGTGGGCTGCCGCAGCTGGCTCAGAGTTTGAAGAGTGTGGATGATAAGAAAGATATTTGCAGGTGCTTGAAGGCTGGAGCTAAGTCGTTGGGTGTCCAGGACAGGTTCTTGAGCAAGATCCCTCAAGCTTGCAATATAAAAGTTGGCTTCCCTGTTTCCATTTCCACCAACTGTGATACGTAAGTCTCTCAATTTTTTTTTCTTCATATATGTATATACATACATACCCATATATATATATTGTTTTAAGACAGGGTGAGAGTTAGAGTTAAACTCAGAATCATCAAATTGTTTTATGAAAGTGTTATATTATTTGAGTTAGATGTTTTTGATCACATATACATAAATAAATCATTATATATGTGGTCATTGTAATCGATATATATATATATATATGTATGTATATATGTTTATGTTTCTTTTCATTGCATTAAACTATGTGGATTTTGCAGGATAAACTGAGTCTTATAGCAGAAAAAATTATATATTTTAATAATTAAGTAATATTTCCTTATCAATTACAGAACAACTAATAATACCATAAACTTATAGTAAGAATACACATACATACAGTTCAATTCAAGTCTACAATCTTATATTTAAAGAGGGGCAGAAGTAACAAGCATTCCACCAAGAAAATGTTGGTCGATATGATTATTTTCAAAACATGCATATATATATATATATATACGTACATTAGTACAATAACAATTCCATGGCCAAGGAATGAAATTTCATCTGAAAGAACTGAAATTGTTAGATAAATAATCCATTAACAAAGCAAATCCAAATTTGAGTTTCTCAGTGATTCTCTGTATACAAACAAACACAAGTTATCACCAAGGAATTTCCTGACCATCCCAAGCGAAGAACTTGCCATTGTCATTGCTCTTTGCATTTTCAATTATATGCAACAGCTTCTGCACTGAGAACTCTTTCGTGAAAAGCTTGCTTTCCGGGACGTTTCTCTGAAATGGCCGAGATAGATCAGTGTCAACCGTGCCTGGATGTAATAGAATGCATACGATTTGATCCCTTTTCCGAGTAAGCTCTACCGACACTGTTTTTGTCACTGCAACAAAAAGTTGATAAAAGAACTGTCAATATTTTTCAGTGTTCTTTGAAATTTCTTTTGATAAGAATGCAAAAGAATCTTAGGGCAAATAACTTGCTGAAAGATCTGATAGCTAGCTACCAACAAACCCAAAATGCCACAGAGAACAGAGAGCTTGTACAATATTAGTGAAGGAATGGGGTTTGTACTTGTTGGATGCCTGTTAAATTTGTAAAATCCCACCCCTACTTTGTGCATTGATTTCTATATAATATGTAGGGTAATAATAGAAATCTTACTTGAAAAAACTTCACCTAAATAAGTTCCTTACATAGAAATACGCAGTCCAATCCTCACTCTATTTTGATGGATAAACACATCCTCCATTCTTATTGTTCATGTGAGGGGTCAAGTATGAAAAATCTTTTTCAATGCAACTACTTCCAATAGAAGAAAATTGTGGAAATGATCAGTACACTGATTAAGTGCAGCTTTTGAAGATCGATAAGCATGCCAACCCCCGAGACGATTGTCCCCAATAGATCCCACTCTAGCACTTAGATTGGCAATAACTGCGACGTCCCTGTTAGTCCCAGAGCCTCCCCCAACCTTAAGGAGCGGCCACATATGCTGCTAACAAAAACCACAAATAGAAGTAGAAATGCCAATGACTTTCACGGAGGAACAATGTCAAAGTCTTATTAGGAAGTAGTATATGAATCTAATTTCTTTTCTTCTTGTGTTCACATGTTATTTTCCAATTTTACCTTTTATACTTATTACCTACTTTGGAGAAATTCTTTCCATATTGTTCTCTACTTCTGTCACTAAACTGCAAGCCAAACTGTACAAAAACAAATTCCGAGATGACTCGGAACTCAAAATTGGCCATTAAAGATTTAAACTTGAATATAGTGCAAAATTAGCTAACCTCACAGCTTTTCTAGATACATTGAACAATATAAGAAAGCAAAAGAGCCTTACCTTTATCACTAGTATAGGACCAACTGCATTAACCTCATAAGCAAGCATTAAAGATGACTTCTCAACCTTGTTTAATGTTGTCTCTGTACTGGAAATTAAAGGGAAAGAGTAATTTTCGTTCCCACATTAGAAGGGAATTAAAAAGAAAACAAAAGAGTAAACAGTCCAACCAAACTCCTAGCAATTAGGTAACCGAATGACTGAAATTCAAGCTGACTGACTAGCTTAAAAAGTTACTAGGCGCCATTTCTATCTGCTCCCTCAAAGATAAGCTTAATGTTCCATTAAACAATTACTAACCCAAAGCTCCTACCTGGTTGTAGCACATTAGGTATTGAAAGAATGCCTGAAGCATTAATGAGAAGGTTCAGATAGCCATATCTTTCTTTTATGGACCTTGCAGATGCCTGAATAGGATATTTCACCAAGAAACAACAAATGTTAAACTAAGATATGATTTATATATAGCGCTGCACTATATCGCATCATTGAATTGCGAAGACAAGAAAAGAAAACAAGTCAAAACTAAAGATGTCATTAGGTTTCCAATTCAAAAGTTGTAAAATTCCCGTGTTCTTTTTGGTCTCATATGTATTGAGCTAAATTAACGCTGGAAAGGACAAATTAATACAGTTGAGAGAAGATGAAATGACTCGGAGAAAATGCATACATTATATTTTCCATTGACGGTTCCTCTTCATACAAAAGAAAAACGGAACCAAGAAAAGAAAGATGTCATGTAACCTCTATGGTGCTTTCTTTGGTAACATCCAGCTCTAGAATGTTGAGGCGTTCTGTAAACTTATTTTTCAAATCAAGAAGACCAGTTGCCCCATTAGGATCACGACAAGTGGCTATAACATGGCCTAGCTCATTTTTCTCCAGAAGCTGTTTAACCTGCATGAGAAATGGAAAACAAGGCCAAGTTAGAGCAGCTAGAATTGACTAATTGTTAATTCACATTGGATACTGATCACAAAGAGAAGACCCAATTTCATTCTCCCTAAACTATGCACAAGTAACATTTTGGTGCAAACAACATCTCACTTCTGCAGCTTTGATAAGGCAGAGCCTGTCATGTTTGCACATGTGAAACCTGCCTGGCAGAATTTTCATTAGTTAAAGTGGATTGGATAAAGCTCATTATGGACCCATAAATTTTCTTAAGTGAATATAAACACTTATTTTCAGGATCTGCAGATTTTACTAATAGAAGGGATATAATATTAACATGATAACCAATCATAAGAATGGCAAAAATCAGGAAACTTTTTCCCAAAAAAATATGACAATGGCAACAAACTCTAGTATGACTTGCCAAACAAAGAAGGTCTCTAGGTTGGGTTTTTTTGTAGTCAAATGTGCTTAGAGAACATTTTTTATTAAAACATAAGCTTATGGGTGTCTGGATTATTCTTAACGGTATTAAAAGCTATAAAGCTTTTTAGCACAAAAATAAAGGCTCCCTAGAATAGCACTTCTTAAGAGCTTTAAATAGACAACTAAAAGCTCCTTTTACATTACTTCTGAGCTCAACAGCCCTTGTCGAAACGAAATATTACACTTGCAACTTATTTTAAAGAATAACTATACCATTTTTAGATATTTTACTACATTTTTCAGCTTAACACTTCAATATTAACAAATACTTGACAGCTTATTAATGTCTAAAAAGCCAGGAACAAAAGCCAAGTATCTAACCATTTTTCCTACTTAAAGCACTGTAAAGTTATAAGTTCATTAGAGCTAAAAATTCTATGCATTTAAAGCGCTAAAAATTAATAAGTCAATCCAAACACCCCAAGAACAAAATTAGAAAACAGAAAGAAAACTGGAGTCTGAAGTGACTTTTCTATTAACCATTCAGCCCAAGAAATTTAATTGGAGCTCAAACTGGACTACTACGAATCTTATCAGAGTTGCGGGATACCTAAGTAGTGACCAAGTGTCCCAAAAAATTAAAGTTGACATGAGAGGATCAAACTTATTATTCTATATTATATGTTTACACCACCCTTCAAGTGGAAGCAGGATTTTGAACTTAGCCTATGAGCCAAACTCCAAATAAAGCATAGAAATGCAATAGTGAGCAACTAGAAGTTCAAGGCAAAGAAATATTGATGAATTTTGTACGTTTCCCAGGCCCAATAGTGAATCAAAAGAACGTTGACTAAAATAATTATGATACCAGTTCTGATTATGATATCATGTAAAATAATTAGGTTTTGGAAATAACGAGACTAACTATATGCAAAAAATAAATTGGGCTATTTTCTATCAAGTTTAGGCTTTTTCAGATTGTCACCTAAGTTTGAATCCTGGCTATCCCCTTTTATACTCAACATAAGCATGGTGGATGTATGCTTTGTACATGCTTAGTCAACATATGCAAGAGAAGCCATGGTGAAACATATAAATAACCAAGTAGGCCCATATCTTATCAAGTTTAAGCTTTTGGAAGAATTATTCACCTTAATTCAAATATTTCACAAGAGTGTTCCCTTGTTCTAGGCTTCACATCCAAGAATGATGAGAAATACGCATGAAGAAGTTTTTTTTTTTTTTTTTTGAGAAAATATGTATGAAGAAGATATCAAAAGATTTGGGGACGAGCAATTTGCTGTAGTGCTTGACCAACATAATCAAGTAATTCAGTATTGTGGCTTAGGGCTTTGATAATTTGGTTATGGAAACAACTAAAATAATGGCAGTTGGTTAATGCAAGAAATCACTTAATAGTGCATCAAGGGGGCGGGGGTTAGGCACATAAGCGTACAAACAGTTATAACCTTGAAACAGAGTGACACAGCTGAGAATCCTTGACGTAATAGACAATTGTAAGATAATTAATATTCAGGAGCTCAAGTTACTTTTTTATTGCTACAGTAGTCATTTAATTCATGCAAGTAGGAATAGCAGCAACATTCAGATTCCCTGAGTCAGATATTGAGGAACCTGAAAGCAGGATACAGTCTAGTGTTTGCAATCCTTAAAGAGTCATGATATCCTTGCAATATCAATGCTAGTTGTGCTAGAATAATCTCTATGGAAAATTTTAGACCGAATAGATTTATTTGTTTAAGGTAATGTGATTAGTTGAAGAAGTAAGAAACAAAATCTTACGCCCATTTTTAAGTTTAGAAGCAAAATTAAGCAAACTGTAAGTCATTTAAATTTATTGTTACTTGTGCAATGTCAAATTCATGGAAGCAATAGAAACATCCTTCCTATCATATTTTGCAACCAAAAGAAGATTTGCTTTCGCATAACAAAGTAGGCCGAATGAATATCTAAGCTCTACCTTTGAGCGTTAAGGAAATTAATAATAAGGGACATTGTTAATTATCCATTTATCATACTTATTCTGTCCATTTTTTGCTCTTATCTTATCGGCCTTTGGTTGTGCAAATATCCAATATGGGTATGGATTAAAGTAAAAAAAGCTTATAGGAAGTATTATAGAATATACTTTATAAATAGTGATAAATTAGATTAAAGGGTGTTACAGTAAAAGACACAACTTGTAGACGTGTTGATTAAGACTTGAGTAATCTAATCTTCCAAACTATCATTATCAAACTGGGGATAAATAATATCTATTTCCAAATTTGAAGAGAAATGTTAAAGAATATACTTTATGTATGAATAAGGCTAAACTAGATTAAAGGATATTGAAGTAAAATACACTCGGGTGTTAAAGTAAAATACACTCTTTGTAATTAATTGTAATTTTTCTTTTTCTTATCCCTAAAATTTGTATATATAGGGACATATTATTCAATGAGAATACAACACAATTATTCCTGACAAGAAGGTAAGATAATATACTATATATAACAAGATACAGTCTTTAAGACCGGCATAGAAAAGAAAGATATAGATTCATATTTGCAATGAAAAAAATTGATTCTAATTAAGTAATAAATAAATAGTTGATTTACTTGGGTATGCAAAAATGTTAAAAATTTAGATATCCAAGGACTAGCTTTTTTTTTTCTTTTGCTTTTTTACAACTCATGACAAAGGAGTCTTTATCATCTTCTTCATATCATCATACATCATTGTCCCTGGTTCAGGATTATCGAGTGCCTGACATGAAAACAAATTGTAGGACAGAGATCCCACACCTACCCCAATGTCATGTCAAGTTATCTCTGACACTAAAACTAGATTCCAAGCATAAAAGTTTAGCTCTAATTCTCCTTCAACAAAAGGCATTCAAAAAATCAGTATGAGTCACTTTGAAATAGTAAGCAATATGAGTTTAATCCTAAAGTCAATCAGTGCAGTTAACAACATTAGTCAACATAATCATGAATGAAATTGACGCTGATGGAAATATCTATGCGTCTGGAAAATAAGGATTATCCACTCTATTTAACCTTTCTCTGCCTAACCTTTAGAAAACTAGCTTAACCTTTCTTCATTTCTGCGGAATAGGAAGATTTTTTTGGCATCTCTTTGTGATAAGGTTCATGGATTTTCCTTTCCATTCCAAAGAGGTAGGCAAATGGTCAGTATTATTTTTGTTTTCTTTCTTGTTTGATGAGGATCTCTTATCCTCCATTGATGTTTCTTTTTAAATTTACCTTTTCTAACAGTACTTCTTTTATCAAAAAAAGACTAGCTTAACAACACTATGAGATTAAAGACTGATAATATGACTTGATTCTGTAACCTTTGCTTGGGAAAAACTCAGGCAGCTTTTTCTATTTACAGCTGAAATTGGTGTTTTAAACAAGGACATATATATATATATATATATATATAAAAAACATAACTTAGTGAGTGCTTCTTATTAATATTAAATATTTTATTTTATTTTTTAAATAATTTATTTTCTAATTAGTCTTAGCTACACTATGAGATCAAAGAAATTGCAATGTTTGTTTAACTTTCAGAGGAAGTTAAGCAGACTCAAGAGTAAAGAAACAGAAACAAATAAAGAATTTCTCAAGGTATGATTCAACACTGGTTCACCAAAAATGAGTATATTAATTAACTTGAGCACTATAACACTTGAGAACAATAACTGATCCAAATTCAAGATTGTGTTTGGTTTGGATGATTTTTTTCTATCCTTTTCTAATTATTTTTCTCTGTTCTAAAGGCTCCGTTTATGTTAATTCCAGAACAGAAAAGACCCATCACTTGTAAGAGCCAAATTATAACACTACCATGATTTCTTCTTTCCTAACTTCATCATTTAAACAAGCATAGAACAGAATATGAAAGAGATACAGAGAATAGGGAGAAGAAGAATAAGAAGAAAGAAAGCTCACAAATTCAAGGCCAATTCCTCTAGAAGCTCCTTGCACCATTGAAACCCCACCTTCCCATTTGAGAGCCGAATCTGAAGATGATGTAAAAGCAAAGGTTCTGTTTCTTCTCAAAGACATTAATGGCGTTACACCCACTAACGAACGGTAACCCATTACCCAGACCTTCATCTTGTTCTGCATTTAGATTTGAAAGATGGGAATGGCGAGAAAGAAGATAACGAGTGACAGTCTTCAAAACCCTCCCAACGGCCTGGCCAGACCCATAAACTTTTCTTTCTTAAAAATTAAAACTTTTTTTTTTTATGAAATTTTAAAAATTAAAACTTTTTAATATAATTATGGGATTTAATATTTACCATTTCATTATAATTTCTTAAAAAATATATTGAAAATTATTCTGAAATTAATTTTTATAATTTTGAAATATTTTTTATTTACTTCTTTCCATTAATAAAAGTTAATACTATTAAATCAAGTGTCATATATCAAATGTATTAATATGTATTACCTTCTAACTACTCTAAGTATTAGTTAAATGTCACGTAAGATGTTATATGATATTTGATATAGTACTAAAAAAAATTTGATATAGAGCGGTTCAAATCAATTTACAAATTTAAAAAAATGGTCATTGCCTCAATCCTAAATCTCGTTTTTCTCCTCTACGCAGAGACTTTAAATAGTCTCATTGATGCATGGTCAAATGAGCTCCCTTCTCTTTTTTTAGTCTAACAATTGGAGGACACGATGGTCAAGCACAATTGCCTTCGTTGGCTTGCACTCGTATAGGCACAATCTTTCATCCCATTAAGGCCTCTAGAATAGGTCCTTTGGTCGAGCACAGTCGCCTCTATTGTCGCCGTAAAACCACTATTGTAAGGCCATCTTGAAGTTCTATTGTCCTTCGATCAAGGTACATGATCTTTATCTTTATATCTATTACTTGTCTCTTTTGAAGACCCTTTTGTTTTCTTATGGGACGAATTTCTCCAAATGGATTCATTAAAGTCCAAAACTTTATTATAGTATATAGAGTCAGTTTCAAATTTTATGGTTGTCTACCATTCTTTAGAGTCGATAGCAAATATTATCAACTAATAGGTTAAAGGATCCTCATTTTCTACGAGAACCTTAACATTATCATCAACATATAGCCAAAGTATGTTTAAGGTGCCTCAAAACACTTGAGTCAACCTACATAAATGACTACGTTTATCTAAACTCTTCCAACCAAGTTTTGAGCTTTAATCATTTTACAATATTAAATAACATAAGAAAATAAGGAATATATAATGTTAAAGAATTTATATCAGTTGTTATGAAAAACACACGAACTTTAATTTTTAAGTCATTGCATGGTAATATAACAAAAATAAGTGGGTATATTAGCTAAGAATATTTTTTTATTAAAAGGAATGAATGACATATTGATTCTTATATAGCTTGCCCTAAAAACAAATGATGTAATTGAAGAGATAAATTCACCACTATTGGACTTAGCTTGTCATTGTAGTTTTTAGAGGGTGGGATGTTCAACAATCGGAAATTTTAAATGTCTTTATGTATGGTCACCCAAATGAAGTTTACAAGTCTCAGCCTCAAGTTTTTGTCGACAATGATTTCCTTAACTGTTTGCAAAATCAATTTATATTTTTATGGACCTTCAAGCTAGCTCTAAGAGCTCGTTTTAATATTTTATTACTGTCTTGTAAGATCGTCCCTTTCTTTCTTGCTAATCATTCTTTGTTTATTCATCACTACAATGATATTAAAGCCTTCATTATGTTTGGTCCTACGCCTTTATACATCTCTAAATTTTTTGTTGTAGCATTCTATCAGTCAAAACTCTATGTTATACTTTATTTCGTCTATTTTAACTTATTAATTTCAATGATTTAAGACAAGAGTTTATATCATGTAAAGACCTGGAACTTAAATAGAAACAAAGTCATAAATTAAATGTAGAAGTGTATAATAAGGTTAAGGTTTACATTTCTTACACATAAATTAGCATGCCCAATATGGCTACAGAAATGTCTATTTCACAGCGGTTCATAACAAAAAACATAATAACATATGAAAATAGTAAATAAATGTTGTAGAGAGATTAACATCCACTAGCTCTTGATAGGATCTGGGGAGACACCTACTCACAGCTCTCCTACTGATTAGGATATGAATCTTGAACTTTTTGATCTGAAATGGTTAATAGAGGAGGGGGAAAGCTACACGAGCCTAATAAGTATATTACACTACTCATCGATACAAAAACTGAAGGTTGATAAAAAATATAAAAACAACCAATAGAGCTCTTAATTTAAGTAATTTTATTTATCATAAGAAAAATTATTTATTGTATACTTACTGTTGCGAGATTTTCAAAATCGATCTATAGAGATAATAACTTAAATAACATTATGATCTCATATTCAAGTGAATAAGAACAACAACTTTTCTTTTTTATTTGCTTACTGGTATCCATAGGCATCCATAGATATATTCCACTATATGTGAACTTAATATATAAACTTGTCAACTAACCGGTCATCCTCATATCCTGTCTGATATGAGTACCAAAAATACTATTCCTCGATACCTCGTCCGGTATGAGCGCCAAAAATATCATCCAATGATACTCTGTCTGTTATGAGGTAGCACCCATGATAGGGTTTCCTATTTATCCGGTTCGTCCACCATCTCTCAAAATATCTAGTAAGACAATCATTTATTAATTCACATAATTAAGTAATTTTTTATTTGTATATTAATTTCAAGTTTTACAAATCAACCATAAATCACGCAAGACAAGCGATATATGTATCAAAAAATCACAACTGATACATTTAATTATTTCAATATATTATCAAATATTTAAAGTTGTAAAATTAAATAATCAGTTAAACATGACAAATAAATAACTAACCAGTTCCGACTCCATTTATGATCTATAATCATTCTCAAAGTTTTTTTCTAAATTTTACAAAATATTATATTATTGATTATTAAACTTCAATTCCATAACAGGGAATAGGGTGATGGATTCTTATCCGAATCAGTGTCTGAAACACTGAACTTTTTATTACGCTTACTAGCGATCCTCAGGCTTCCCGAATTTTCCTACGGAGATTAAACACGCTTCACGTACTAAAAAATACTCTAAAAATTTAAAATCGATGTTAAAAATTCTTTCTAACCAATTTCGGGATTCCGGCACTACGACATCGCCGTGCTCCGACGAGGGCACCACCGCCTGCAGCGGCGGTTTGCCCCAGTTTTGCCGGTTTTGGTCGATTTTGGCCGGTTTCTACCAATTTTATACATATTCCTACGAAAAAATACGTTAGAGGATCTCGATTGGCCGAAAAAATTAGAAAATAAAAACCTACAAGTGGTGAAATTTTTCGGGTGCGGCGGCTCCGCCGCTCACCTTCGCGATTGGGAGTTCTTCTTCAGTCAACCTGTAGAAAACAAAACAGTGAACACAACGGTAAAAAAATCGCACGAAACGAAAAACGAGAAAGGGTTCATCGGAGGAGGTTGCTAGTTTTGCCCGCGGCGGCTCTGTCAGGCTTTGCCTGCGATTTTCGGCTCACTCACCGTTCGTTTTGGTCTGAGCGGGTAGGAGAATTGTTACCTCTTTTGGCAGTCAAAAATGGCTCCGGTGCGGCGGCCGTTAGTGGTTAGCTCTCTTCTCCGGCGCCTGGTTCTTCTTCTCCAGCGAGAGACTGGTGGCTAAGGGTTGGGTTCAATGTGATGCGAAATATTTATTACCATCTTGTGTTAATTTAGGTCAGTCGTCGCGTTTGATCTCGACTATTTGATCGCGCTTAAAGAAGAAACGAATCTAAACCTTTCATCGTTTTGATCTCGACCGTCCGATCGTGTATAAGGGAAAAACGGATCCGAACCATGCACCTGCGTGGGATCACTTCTGTGTCGTCCGATCGCAGGGTACGCGGATCACCAGCGTGACCTCCCGCATAGAACCGAGTCAGCGTGTCTTGCCACGCGGTACGCTCCGATTCGTCAAGTCTGCTGACTGGGTGGTCCTACGTGGTCAAATTTTCTTTATTTGCATTATGACCTCCAGTTTCTGATATTTCTTGCAAAAATACCACTCGAACCCAAATTTGCACTCTTTTTTCTCAAAATTATTTTCAATTTCATATATAACCTTTTTTTTCTATAATTTCACATTAAATTAAAATTTATTAATTTAAAAAATAAACTTTTATACATTTCAAAATGTTAAAATTAATTTCATACTAAATTTCGGGTCCAAATATTACATATCTACTCTTGATATGTGAATTAAATCTACATCTTACACTATAGCAACAATAAAATCATCATAACAATTTTCAAGAGTCATTTGGTTTAGAAAATACCCCCAATGCTCGATAAAGTTCTAAATATAATGTCGAGCATAGCTATACATCCGTCAAGTTCATTATTTTAATTAATGCAAAAATTCTTCTTAAGCTTAACATAAAAATCTATGTTGGTGTAAACAATTGAATAACAAAATTAATTAAATCACTTAACTAGATGTGCCAATTAAATAATTAATTTTTTTAATGTATTTTACTAATTAAAAATAATACTTAAATGCTTTTATAGTAAATTCTACTAGCTGGAAATTACATATCTTTCTCAATCAATAATTTTGAATTTCTTTACCTCAAGTTTACTAATGAGACAAATTAAAGGGCTCACATAATGTAGATATAGCTGGTGTATAATGTACAAATTTATCATCTTCATCATGAAAACTAAGATATATATATAGTAGAGGACCGTAAAATATTGCTTGCTGCTCGGCTCGACATCTCTGTCAATTGGGTAAAAAGAGAAGGAAATATAGTAGCACACAACTTAAACGAGAGAAGCTCGTTCGTATTCGAACTTTTCTGTCTGGGAGACATTGTCTTTTTCGTATATTGTAATACTTACCCTCATATTAATGAAGTTCGTTTTTATCTGAGAAAAAAATAAATAAATAAATAAACAAAAATGTAGTAAATTATAAATTGTTAATATATTATTTTATTTTTAATAAATTTTTTTGTATATTTAATAATTAAAAAATAATATTTGTATATTAATAATAATATAATTAATTTCTTTACAAAGAAATAACATTACCAACCTCTTAACATAAACATACAATGAACACACAATTCAACTTGAATTACACCCTTATAAAAAAATATAAAATTCTAATTGTAGAATCAAAAAATAATTAATATAATATATATATATTAAGCATAGACATATGGGTATTCTTTTCTATTTGAATTTCTTTTGAGTCCAACAAGTTAATATTTTTACATTTAGTTTAGAAGTTATAAATTCAAATTTTACTGAAAACACAGAGTTTGTCATTTTTATAAATGTATTATATATTATTAATAAATTATTTATAATATTAAAATTTTAATTTATTAATATATTGATAGAAATATAATAATTAAATTTTAATAAATTTATTATATTTTTAAATTATAAAAAAATATTTTGTGGGAATAAATTTTCTTCATTAAAATAACCTAAAATTTTGTATAATCTTTTTGTTTTTTGTTTTTTTTTTCCAAATAGAAGTGTATTTATGATAATTATTCTTGTGTGTGTGTGTGTTTGTGTATATATATATATATATATATATATATATGTATATATATATGTGTGGATTCACTGCATGTGAGAAGAAAAGCTGCAAGGTTGACAAATTCTAAAGTTTGATTAATGGGAAATAGTGACTCCAAGTTCTGTCAAATCCATCACTTCACCTCCCTCAAAAACAACAGTTTCAGAACTTCTCCATTAACTTTTTCCTTCCTTCTTTCTTAATCAACTTCCATTAACTCCTTCATATTTTTCACTTCAAATCTTGTTTGATGGAAATTTATTTTGTGTGCAATTGGACTTATGCTTGTCACTGTTCTCATGATTTTGATAAGATCGAAATGGGTTTAGTCCATGACAAATGTATATCTACTCATTATATTCCTAAAAAGAATGTATATAATATAATATAATATTATATATATATATATGTATATAAGCATTGAGCTTGCTTAATTTCTCACTAAAATCTCTGAAAAAGGCATGCACATGAAACGTCATTTCCTAATTATATAACATTGCATGGGTCAAAATTTTAATTATAATTTATAGTTATGTAATCACATCATTATAATTAGTGCAAAAATCTCCTAAGTCCAAAGTTGATGATTACAAATAGATTCACTTTGGGTGTATTGATTATGCCCTTAAAACTAGATTCACTTTAGATGGCCAAAATTTTAATTGTATATTGTTTTCTTTTTTTTAAAAAGGTTATATTTTGTTCTTAAATATTATATTATTTAAAATTTGTAATAAAGTGAAATGATAATTTCTAAAAATTCTTTAAACCAAGTAGTCTTACTTGTATTTGGTAATGGTATAGTAAAAGCACAAAATTGATAAAAAAATATATATATATATAAAACACTATACTATAATAGATAGATACATTATAGACGTAGTCGTAACTTTAAGTCTATAATATATTATTAATAAAAAATTGTAGTGCATTTCCTTGTCGTTAAATAGAGTAAATCAAAATCTATGCATCAATTGTCTCGCGCACCAAGTCCAAAGGGAAGGCTATGGTGGAACTCGTCAAAATAGTGGTTGTTGAGTCAACCACGAAGGAAGCCAACTAGAGCTTAACCAACTTCATGACTAGAGTTTGCGAGACGTATTGATAATCCTGACAATAACTTGATCTAATTGTGAAAGTGCTTCATCGTAGAGTTTTGCCGGTGACGTGTCGAAAACCTTCGTTCCATCCTTGTTTGATATTTTGGGCGAAGAAAAATCCTTTCTTCCTTGCCTCTGCATGAGACAAATGAAAGAAATGTCTTTAACTTGAACAAAAAAAGTAGGGAAAAATCACAGGCAGCCTGGTTCACATGAAAATATGATGCCTTATCACTTGACACTTTTAACCAAATTGGTTCAACTTAACAGCTTATGCTGACCTAGTTCACTTGTTCCTCCGAATCGAACCGGTTCATACCTCACAACTGCTCTTCTAAATATGAAAATTCTATTATCTAAAGGAGTAAATCCTCGTGCATGGTTAGGAGGTGCGATAAGTATTTTTTTACTGAATAACACTATTGATGAACAAAAAGTGGAAGTTGCATCCCTCTTCCTAGGAGAAGTTGCAGATATATGGTACAAGGATGGTTAGCAAAAAATGATTATTAGAGTGAGAATATTTCATGGATGAGCTTTAGCGAAGATTTAGAGGGCATTCAAGAAAAGATTTTATATAAGAATTTAATAAGCTGATATAAATTAGAACAGTTCTAAAATACCAAGAATATTTCTAACATTTATGTGTCTTAGTGAATGTGGATGATCCCATTCTCTCAAAGAAATTTTTCTAGCTTCATTAGCATACTCAAATTAGAACTACAACAAATGATAAGATTGTTCAAATCTCGCACATTCAACCAAATTTTCAAACAAACTCTCTTTTAAGAGTAATATATAATTGAAATATCTAAAAGTTCAAACTTAATTAAAATGACTTCCTACTCAATTTGAGGTACAAGGATGACGATAATTTCCAATTTCAATGTGCTTCAAGAACTGAAAAGAGAAATGAAAAATAGAAAGTCAACAATATCACACTACAAATGTGATTATCATTATTTTTCATGTCACTGTTGCCAAAATAAATTCATGATAACAAATAGAGGAAGTCCACCAATAAGACATTATGAAAAAAATGTCTGACAATGAGGTCACCAATGAAGATAAAAATCAAATGATTTCTTATCCATATAAACAATTGAAAGAGTCATAATAGACAACATTATTAAAATTAGAGGAACATTAGCCAATTTGATGTGATGGTCATGTTGGAGACTAAAAGTTCACACTCTTTCCTAGATGAATGTGCTTCCAAGGGAATTAAAAACCAAACAGTCAACAATAAATGGGCAGCAAATCACCATTAGTTACTTAGATAATGCAAGGCTACAAGTTTGGTTACAGTTTTTATGTACTTCAATTTGACGGATATGACATGATATTGAAAATTGACTAGGTGAAGTAGTTTAACCACATGTATTCAATTTTATCCAAGTTACTGTTAAGTTCAATCATAGTGACTTACTCATAGTATTTAAAGGGAGTGACACAAGTAGGAAATTATCCACAAACGTGAAAGAGACTGTTGCCAAAAAATGCGAAAAGCAAAAATACGACATGAAATGAAAGACTATTTTTTTAGTCATAGAAGTTGACCAAGAAATTCAAGCCCTTGATAACCATGGTGAGCGAGTTGTATCTACTTATCATTGTATTCTCCAAAGGTAGAAGGTGGTACGAAATTTAGAGATTTTACGTATTTTAATAAAGCATTGCTCATAAAACATGCGCGAAGACTCTTAAATAATGAAACTTCTATTATTTACAAATTATTAAAAGTAAGACCTAGTGACTTATTTTAACTAATAGAGGGGTTCACCTAGGTTACACATTTAGAATCCTTCTTGTTGGCCATGAATTACTTAGTACTCCTTGTTGGATTGCAGTTGACTTCTCAAGTGAGTATCATAACACTATATGTAAAGGGTGATGCGTAGAGGTTACCTCATGGGCCGGCAAAAAACTCATCAATTCATCAAATGAAAGAGTAGATAAGTATTTAAACTCCTCAATTTGCAGCTACAATATGATCAACTTGGAAGTTAAACTCTTTAAAATTTTTGTAACAATAGTTTGGTCAGTTATTTGATCTCCGTATGATCTCACTTGATTAACTATTGTCATTGTTCTAGACAAAAAATCTTGCACTAATTTATTATTTTTCATTATTAAAGTTTCAGACTCATACCGAAGAGTTTGGAGTTTCTCGGCTATTAGCTTTGATGAACCTTGAAATTTTGTTTGCAAAATTGTTCATGCTTGCTTCAAAGTTGTAACTGCTCTAATTCTTCTGAAAACCATGTCATGGACTACTTGTTGGAGGAAGAACAATGTTCTGGAGTCCTTTATGTTCTCCTTTAATCGATTTTCCTCATCTGGATCAGCAAACCTATTTTCTACCAAGTCCTAGAGGTCTTGAAACTTGAATAAAGTGTTCATTTTGATACTTAAAGACTCGTAATTGTCCCCTTTAAAAATGAGGATGGCTAGTTGTGCAATACTCGTAACTGTATCCTTTAAAGCCTTTTGACTCTCAATTTCCTCTGATATCATTATTGGAGAAGAAAAAATATAAAATACTTTCTATTCAATCAAAAATAGATGTTGATACGTAATAATAATAGTCTATATATAGATACTGGTAGAATCATCTATTTATCGCTATTTGACTGCTCATTTATCACTATTTAATTTTTTTTATTTTACTTTAATTTTTTATATCCATTAATTTATCATTTTCATAAAAAAAAAAAAATTAATTCTAGCATAATTTTAAATCATTTCTTCAACAGTTTTATACTTCCTTTGGTTTTCCATGATATGATTTCTTGCGTTGAGAAATGCATTTGGTACTCATTCTCAAAAAAGAAAATGTATGTATATAATGCAGCAGAAAAAATGTGTTTCTTCAATACTTAAATAATGAAGCAAAGAGTACAAATTCCTATGTACATATAGCACTGTTTATACATATGACAAGACAAAATAAAGAACTGAAAAAAAGAAAACAAAAGATTAAGAAGAAACCAGTAGAATATGGTAAAAAGAAAATTTGTTCTTTTCCATAAACAAATAACCTTTAATGAAATATTATAAGTAATACAGATATCATTGAGTGGATAATAAAAGAAACAGAAAGCTGAGGAACCCAAAGCATACAATATAATTATCTTAATTTACATAACCCTACCCCTATATATAACATATACATACACATAGAAAGAGAGAGACAGAGAGGGAGAGAGGGGGGGGGGGGGGGGGGGGGGAGAGAGAGAGAGAGAGAGAGAAAAGAAAAGCCAAGCATCTTCCATTCTTCTTCTTCTTCTTCTTCTTCTTCTCTTCCTCTTCTTTCAATGTGTGTGTGTATATATATATATAGGTTAAATATTAATTAATCCCAGATGAAGATAAAGATAAAGATGAAGATGAAGATGAAGATGAAGAGGCAAGTCCCATCTGATGTGAGATAAACATATAATAATTAATGATAATGTATATAAAGATGATGATCTTGATCACCTCACTTCACTTCACTTTCACTGAGCTTTCCAGTCATGTCTCTGATGGATGTACTTGCTCTTCCACTGTTGAAACCTTCTGTTCCTCAGCTTTCTGTCCCATCCACTAATATTATTCCAAAAGGAACGTGGGACTGATCTGTTCCCAATCAACCAGCACTCGTCTCATTTTAAGTTTTAACTCTCTCTTCTTGATCTTACTTCTCCGCTAAGCCCAACAAAATAAAATAAAATAAAAAACAAAAACCCAACAAAAGCTGTCCCCAATCAAGTATTAATTTAATCAGATCATCTCTACTTCACAAACCCAGTTTTATATATATATATATAATATTAACCTGTATTATTGGGTTGTCCAAAACAAGTTCTGTTGTTGTTGGTGTTGCTGTCAACAGCCCAATCAAAGAGATCACTGAATGGATCCACAACTGTCTTGTTGTTCTTGTTATCTTTCTGGGGATCATCAACATCATCATCATCATCATCATTATTGAATCCTTGTGAGAGCAGGAGATTAAGAGGGTCAGACTCTAACTCATCCAGCCCAACAAGATAATCTCCAGCTTGGTGAGTGTGATGATCTGGTAGTAGTGCAGGCTTGTAAGACTTATCATTAAACGTCTGATCATCTTGATCTCCATGTTGGCTAATTTCACGATCATCATCATCCATCTCAAATTCCTCCTTAACACAAGCAGTAGTAGTAGTATTTGTTGTCGCTGAACAACTCCCTCCACCACCACCAGGATTAACAGGAGAAGAAGTGATTAGATCATTGGTCGATGAGGAGATCTGATCCAGCTGCTTGTTGTTTTCCGGAGGTGATGATGATGATGATGAAGTCTTTGAGTTGTTGGTTTTGGACGGCTGAGATCTTGTAGAGCCAGCAAGAGCATTCCTCTGAGTCGGCCATGGATGGTTATGTTCAGATGTGTAGGTGATCACCAGCATGTTGGGATCAGTCCGGCTTCGCTCTACTTGTTTTCTAGCTGAACACCCCTTTGACGAGCTGCATCTATAGTACCCCCTGCACAATTATATATACATAAATATGCATGTTAAACATCTACTATTCAACTTTTGAATGAGCTAACCAATTATCCTTAATTCTCAACTCTCTATAGAAGTTCATCTTTGATCCTGGGTTCAGTCCTAGCGCATGAAACAAGTGACGACCATAAGAAAATACTAAACTAAAAACTTTCATCTGAGTTAAAATATAAATAATAACCAACTTAAGTGAATGGTATACGTCGATTCCTCGATAAGAGATTGTAAATTGAATTACAGTGTATCTATGTATATATCCTAATTTCGAGAGTATTTCTATTATGTTATGATTGATGCATGTATATCACCAAACTAATAAATGTTATGATTATTTAAGGTCTAACTTAAACTTTCACACACTACTCTCAAGTCTAATTCAATCCCATCAATCAATCTTTTTCTTCTTTAATTCATCTATATATATATATATATATATGTAGGGAATTGTATAACCCAACAAAAACAGAAGTATCTATGATTGATGCATGTTTTGTTTTTCATGAAAATCATGTATAGAATTATATGGACATGATGTGAAAACGATATATGTTTTTTTCTGGATTCATCAGAAGCACTTTTTACAGTCTACCAGCTCCCCAGTTGCTGCCTATAAAATTTGGCGTAGTCTCAAGTTATTGTTATTAACATTGCATTCATGAAACATATATATATATATATATATCTTATATCCGTGTGTAACTTAATTTGTTCTCAGTTAAATTAAGAATAAACAGAATGGAAATGATGGAAACTTAATCCATGTCTCATTGTAAGTCACTTACAATGAGAGATGAACAGGTTCAGTAATAATTGTTAATGTCAGAAGAGAGAATAGGGAAAATCAGCCTTATATATAGTTATGAACTTTTATAGAAGCTTTACACTATATACATATATGTATATATAAATGAGATGTAAAAAAAGATACATGGGTAATATATGAGATTGCTTGGAAATGCATATATATATATATATATATATGCATGTATATACCTTGGATAGGGAGATCCTTTGATGGGTTTTTGACCATACTTTCTCCATGCCCATAAATCAGATGGAACCACCTCTCCACTAGACCTGCTGTTGGCAGCTGCTGGTGCTGGGATACAAACCACCTTCTTTACCTGACTTTTCCTGAATTATCATATCATTCTCAGTTTCTGTTCCTTCTTTCTCAACATATATATATATATATATACACACACACACACATATATGCACAAAAAGAAATTTTAAAAGTTGGTATATTTATATATTTAGGTGTATTAAGTGTTAAATCCCTTGTGGAAATAGATATCTCTGTGTAGATATGAAATGAAATCTAAGTTTTTGGTTAGGCTAATTAAAACCTATTAAGATTTTATGTTTTCATGGCACAAATTTATACATTTCAAGAATTGAATAATATTTATATACACCGATAACGACGCAATTAATAAAATTCTTAACGAGAATATACATAAAACGTACTGTTCAATCCAAACTCACAACTTCATAGAAACGAATGAAAGTAACTAAATAATTAACGAAAGTTCCAATTTATGGATGGTTTCAAAATTTTGTGTTAAACTTTGAAAAGTTTTTCGAGAGAAATTAATCTATATATATATATATATATATGTATTCTACTAATTGTCATTAATCCCAAATTTTGTTGAGCAAAAACCCTAATTTTCTTTGATTCTATACATGATTTTATGAGAACCCAACCAAGTTTCAAACATCATCAAGTTAATCCAATCTCATGCATGGTTAATTTGGTGCATAAATTAATTAATGAAAGCCAGAAAGTTTACAGTAAATCAGAGTTGAAACTAAGCACAACTCCTAAGAAAAAATAAATAAATAAAAGAGAAACTGCAAAAACTGACAAAAACCCACATTAAATTCAACAACATGGGGATACATATACATGTATATACACACACACACACATATATATATATATACGGAGCTAATATATAATTTTCATGCATTAATCAAGTGGGCAACACAGAAAAAGAGTTAAAATATTATGATGATGAATGTTATAATTATAATAATTATTATTATTTTTACCTCCTCTTGATGCCCAGATTCCGCGGAGACGAGATCTGCAGAGAGCTAGTGGTGTTGTCAACCAAACAAGATTTTACATTAACATTATTCATCTCACCACCACCTGTCGCCGCCGGCTTAATTCCCGTCGGCGAACCTCCGGCGATCACCTCTGCCATCTGATTACTACCAACATCACTGCAGGACGAGATCTGAATCCTGGAGAAAACACTACAAGAACCCTTCATCTCATCTTCCAAGATACTTTGACCAAGATTTACACTACTGCTGGTGCTAGTGCTCCCGCCAGAAAAGCTTGCGTCTTCAACAATGGTGGAGAAGTAGTCAGAAGCAGGAGCAGGAGCAGGAGCAGTGGCGGGCACGGGGTGTTGGAGAAGAAGGGGATCTCGCATGTTCAAGAAAGGATCACCGAAGGAGGTATTATCGGCAAGGATGTGGGTTGAAGATGGGAAATCCATTAAAGGATTATCAGAAACGAACCAGTTATGATCATGATCATGATCGTGAGAAGGGATATTTGTGTTGACTCCATGTGAAATAGCTCGAAATATGTCGGTTAAGTCTCCTTGATAATCCTCCATAGCTACTCCAAAGAAGCTGCACATACTAGTTTTCACAAATCATGATCAGCAACCCATAATTAAACTACTTGGTTTAATTCACTTTCTGCTCATCACCAACTAACAAACACGCACACACATATATATATACATATGTCTGCGTGTGTGCTTCTTGCTGGTTTTGATCTGTGAAAACGGATGAAAGTGAAGAAAGAAATTGTTTCTGGGATTTGGATTTGATGTTGAGAAGCAAAGAAAGCAAAGGGTTTTTTGTTTTGTCAAAACAAGAATGGTTCTTGAAGAGAGAGAGAGAAAGAAGTCGCTGACTTTTCACACCTTTCTCTTCTATGTATGTAAATATATATATATATATATCTACATATGTAATATATGTATTGTACATATATGATGGAGCTAGTGTTTCATTCATTAGAAATTTAAAAATATTTTCAATTATAACATAATAAAAAATAATTTTTAAAAAAACCACTAAATATAATTTAATTCAAACCCACAACTTTCTTAAACATATATATATATATATAAATTACTCAACTAAATAATTATTAATATACTAATTAAAATTTAAATTTAGGGTGACAGAGATTTATTATCAACCATATAGTAAATTAAATCATAATTAATTAAAAAAATATATAAACTACTTTATCATTTTGCATCAATGGGTCAAGTCAAGCCAGTTAATCCAAAATTTTTAACCATTAAATATTAATTAATTTAGTTTAATCTGTTAATTAATTAATTAATTAATTTTTAATTACGTTTTGATTAAAATTTGAAGAAAGAAAAGTCACCCTTCGAAAACAAGTGATGGGAAAGTAAAGAGGCGGCAAGTAGCCGCATTTTTCGGAAAACGTTTCGACAACTTGTCCTACGTACACTGTTCGAAACGTTTCGAAAACTTGTCGTACGTTCGCTGTTCGAAACGTTTCGAACCGTAATTAAAAATTATATTCTCCCTCGTCAGATGACACGGCAGCCTCTCAATGTGGACAAATTATTTAACTTAACGTGAGACGACTGCGCCTCCACATATACATATATATATATATATATATACATACATGTATGTAAATTTTCCCATCCTACATATACATATATGATATAATATATATATATATATATGTATTTATGATATCAATCTAATATGGAAGTGTGAAACGTAATTTTGGGAATCATATTTTATATGGTATTTTTTTACAAATCAAAATAAATTTGGTATCATAAAAACAAATTAATCTTACCAAATGGATCATAAGCTTGATTCTAATTACCCATAATCTATGGTTATAAATAATAATATCGTATTAATATATACTTTTTTTAGAGTAATTTAATATAAATATTTTTTATATTAATCACGAATCGAATTTATTTATTATAAATAAAAAAATATTATTTAATGTACCGATAGATCAGATCAAATATAATAATAATTTAATTATAATTAATTTTAAATTAAGAAATTTTTTTTAATATTATTATTTATATATAACCGAGTTAATTTAATTCGCTACCAATTATTTTCGTTTTATTAGTAATGGGTAAATTCTTATATAAATTTAATTTAAATTAACGAAAAAAATAAATTAAATAAAAATTTATATATTCCATTCATAATTAATATATACATACGAATCATAACACGATGTTATAATCAGAAAAATAAGAAATAACGTTACGGTCTAACTTAAAATTATAATATTTTATAGAATATATATATATATATATCGAATATTCATGTAAGTTATAAGTACTTTTGAAAAAAAAAAAAAATTTAAAGAGGGATGAATCAAATACCTTTGAGCATCCATTTGTGGGCTATGAGAAAATACTTCTTTCCAGAAACTTGAAGGCATCCTTCTTACATATATAGATATATATATATATATGTCTTCCTTAAAGACAAACTTAAAATAACAAAAACATCAGTATCTGTACAAACACACCATGATTATATATATACGTATGCATATATATATATATATATATGTATAAAGCTAGAGGGAGGTAATTAATTTATGTTCTTATTTAACCACAAATTTAGCATATATTAATTAATTACCAACAACTTCCATTAATTCGGGAAACCCATATAAAGTATAAGTTCATATATATCTAGATATATATATATATATATGATAGCTTAAATATATACACCTTCCATAATTGGGGAAGCCCATATGAAATATCAATACATATATGTCTTTATACATATAATATATAGCTTTAATATAAGGAAGGAGTTATATTTAGAGAAAATAAGGAAAATTATTCAGTATCATACTAGAATATATATATATATATATATATATATATGATATCTTAAATATATACACCTTCCATAATTGGGGAAGCCCACATGAAATATCAATATATGTATAAAGACATATATGTATAAATACATATATGTCTTTATACATATACTATATAGCTTTAATATAAGGAAGGAGTTATATTTAGAGAAAATAAGGAAAATTATTAAGTATCATACTAGAATATATATCTAGATATATATATATATATATATATACACATATAATAGGTTAAATATGTACACCTTCCATAATTGGAGAAGCCCACATGAAATATCAATACATATATGTCTTTATACTTATAATATATAGCTTTAATATAAGGAAAGAATTGTATTAAAAGAAAATAAGGAAAATTAATAAGTATCATACTAGAATTAAAAAGTATAGGATGCATATTAATATGTCATAATCAATTAATTGATTGTATTAATCCTTCCAAACTTATAACACAATATGTATATGTATATGTATATGTATATATATAGATATATATATAGATTTCTAGCAAAATTATGATGAGAAATTAGAAAATAACATTGAAAACGAAAAGAATTTCTGAAAATTGTCTAATCATAAACATAAGAAGTCGGTGATTCCTTCAATGATGATTGGCCCATCGAGAATATGAAATCCATCACATACAAATAGTATATATATATATATATATACAACTTTTATATATCTATAACCCTAATCCCCCCAACCCTACAAACCCATGATTTCATTCTTTTATATCTATGGAAATATGATCCATAACTTTTATTTAATCATTGTATGTAATTGCATAATGTTAAAATATCATGTTGTATAACTTCTAAATTTCAATTTTAATTAATTATACATCTTAATTATGGTAATTAATATTATATATATTACCATATATCGTGGGATCCAATATATATTTCTTTCCATACGTGTGTATATATATACATATATACATATAGAGAGAGAGAGAGAGAGAGCGAAACGTTTCGCAGGGGGTTAGGAAAAAGAAACCCCACAATAAGTAATTGCCAAAAAAAAAACGTCTTATCAATGGTGACATGTATCTAATCTAATCTAATTAACACGTGTCCAATACAAAATCTAATCATTTTATAACAAAACAAAATCTATTTAATATTAAATTAAATTAAATTAATTTGTGTTTTAACCTTAATTTCTTTTTAATAATCTCGTATTTAATTATTATTATTATTGCTTAAATTAACAATATAATATATAAATTTAACTTAGTTTAATTTAATTTGATTAGGTTAATTAATCCTAAAATTACTAATCTTTATCTTTTCTCATACCAACAATTAATGTTATAACTTATCAACATAATCACATATGTCTATGTGTGTGTATATATATATATATATATACATATAGTATGATATTGGCTTATTAAGCTATATACATAATATTAATTTTTTAATTAATTTTTATTATATTAAAATTAAAAAGATTTTTTTAAATTTTTTTTTAAAAAAATTAAAACCGACTATATTAAATTTAACCGTTATAAAATATTTTTTTAATTAAAAAATTTGATAAAATTAGTACAAAGATTCAATTACCTTGTAAGATATTTTGTTCTCAATCAATTTCTAAATGTTAATTATTTTATATGTAGAAGTTAATTATAATTTATATATTAATGTCTAATCATATTTTCTATTACATATATATATTTATGTTTGTTAAAGGCAAGATTTAATGCTTAACTTAAAATTAGGTATGTAATTTATTTTAAATTTTATTTTCTCATTCTATAATTATTGGAAGAGCCAAAACCCAATTTCAAATTGAATATTTTGTTACAAATTCATGCTTAGTAAGGAAATAGTTAATTTAGAGTATTTAATTTGATAAGACAATTTAAATTTGATCATTAAATTACTTATTAAAAACTTCTTTCAATTTAAGGATGAAAATATATATATGTATATATGTATAATTATGTTATGTTATGATGGATCGGCTATACTTTTATCGGTAAATCGAAATAGTCATTGATTAGGTGATGTATATAGTCAATCATAATACGAAAAATAATTTTTTTAAAAAAATATATAATAAATATAGTCTAACTTAAATTTATAATCTATTATAAATAAAATGACGTATTAATCATTCAGCTAAATAGATAAGCACGTGAATCGTTTATATTAGAGATTACGCTTGTAAAGAGCCGAAACTTAAATAAAAATAAAGTCATAAATTAAATGCGAAAGCGAAATAATAAAGTTAGAGTTTACATTCTTTACATATAAATTAGCATGCCCAATAGGGTAACATGAATGTCCATTCTAAAAGAATAAACAAAGATTAAAGAAATAAACAAGAAACAAATAACTAAGCAATCTTAGTACGACCTTCACTAGTTTTTGAAGGGAGTCCGAGTGGTGAACTATTCACAACTAACTTGTTGATTGGAATCTGAATTTTAGTACTCTTAATTTGAAATAGTTAATGAAAGGATGAGTTACACTGACCCAGTAAGAATATCGCACTAATCACATATAGGAAAAACTGAAGATTGGTAAAAATCAGAGAAACAACTAATGAAACCCTTAATTTAATATAAATTCATTTATTATAAAGAAAGTCATTCATTCTATATTTGTGTGAACAAATCTTTTCCAACAATAACTTATGAAAACTCATATTCATACACTATTATTTATCATATAGAAGATAATAAGAAATAATTATTTATATTTTTACTCGCTTACCGGTACCTATGGAGGTCCATAGCGATGTCTTTATACTCGTGAACCCAATATCCAATTAAACAGTTAACTGGCCGTTCCCATACCCCATCCAATATGGGCGCCAAAATATGCCACCACCTCGATACTCCGTTCGGTATGAGGGTGAACCATATCTACCAAACTTTACTGATAAGGGACTTCCCAGTTCCGTCCGACTGAGATAACGTTTATGGTAGGGTTCCTTATGTACTAGGCCCGTTTGCCCTTTCTTGGGTACCCAGTAAGTCTTTTCTATACAGATTTCCATCAACATAACAATCAACCATGCAATAATCATATCTCATTTTAGACTCATCGTTCACTTAAACAATAATATAATTTAACACAGCCAAATAACCAATGACCGGAATACTGGCACGCAATACAGGAGAAACAAATAACGAAATAACCAAAAATACCCTAAAAATCGTCAATTGAGTTACGCACAGTATAATAGTAAACAGATATTAGCAATACAGAAACTTAAAACAGAAATAGAAACGACTATAAACTAACTGGGTCTATCTCTATAGTGACATGTGATTATTTGTAAAGTTCTCTAATTTTTCTATAAAAACACACAATTATTAATTATTAAGTTTTAATTTGCTGCAATGGAGAAAATGGTAAGTCCTTACCCGAATCAGTATCCGAAATACCGAACTTTTTACTGCACCTGTTGCCGGTCTCCAGGTGTCTCAAATTTTCCTGCGAAGATTAAAACATGTTTCACGTACCTAAAAATACCCCAAAAAATCCAAAATCGGTATTAAAAATTCTTTCTGGCCAATTTTAGAGTTTCGACATGGTGACACCGCCGTGCTCCGACAACAGTACCATCGCTTGTAGCGACGGTTTGCCTCGACCTGGTCATTTTCGGCCAGTTTTTGCCAGTTTCGGCCGACTTTTTATACATTCATACAAAAAAACATGTTATGGGATCTTGATTTGTCAAAAAAATTAGAAAAAGAATCCTACCGGCGGTAGAATTTTTCAGGTGCGGCAGATCTGCCGGCTCATATTCGCGGCTGAAATTTTTTCTTCGGTTAATCTGTAGAAAACAGAACGGTAAACACAATAGTAGAAAAAATCGCACGAAATGAAAAACAAAAAATGGCTCATCGGAGGAGGTTACGGGTTTTACCTTCAGTTTTCGACTCACCCGCCATTCGTTTTGCTCCGATATGGCCTTAGAGGTGCTCGGAAACGAACTCCGAGTGTAGCACCCGGAAAGGAGGAGGAAAAAAAAAAAAAAAAACCACGTCAGCAGCCACGTCAGCAGGCCCGGTCAGCAGTCCCGGCCAACAGGGGCCTGCCACGTGGCAAGACCACGTCACTCCGAAAAGGAGCCACGTTGGCGATCCGCGTGGGTGCGATCCGACGGCTCAGATCAATCGCGCGATCGGACGACCCAGATTCAATCGCACGGACGGCCCAGATTCAATCAAAAACGAACGGCCCAGATTAAAACAAAACGGACGGCTGAGATCAAAAGGCAAGGGGTTATAAATAGAACCCCCACACCAGACCACAAACCCTAGCCGCCTGCCGATCGCCGGAGACGACGAACCAGAGGCCGACCGCCGCCACCCGCCGCCGCACCGGGGAAATTTTCGACCGCCGATCGAGGTAAATTTCATACCCCCGACTCGTTTTTCCACGCTGATTCCTCCTGTGGCCAAATCGAAGCCAAAATCCGGGCCAAATGGCCGGAATACGCGGCCGAATACCAGCGGCTCCGCCGCGCCCCCTATCGGTTTTTGCCTCCGACGAGGCCCTTCCCGGCCTCCGTTCGATACAATTTTTATATCATCGTGATCACCATTCTTTTCTCTACAGGTTGACCGGAGCCGAATCACCAAACCCCGAACCTCGCCGGAGAGCCGCCGCACCCGAGAGCGTCGCCGCCGGTAAGCTCCATCTCTCCGTGATTTTTTTGGCCCCCCGAGGGCCCTAGGGTTGTTTTCTTGCAGGGACCGATGCGAGTGTGGCCGAATTCGGCCGGAAACGGCCGAAAACAGCCAACTCGAGGCGAATCGCCGCCGCTTGAGCACGGCGGAGCCGCCGTGCCGGAGTTGCGATATTGGCCAAAAAGGGGCCCTGAGCCTAATTTGAGATTTTTGGAACACGTGCAGGTACCGTTAGTGAGTTTCAGTTCCCCGGGAAAAATTCAGGAAAAATTAGGGACGGCTGTAGGCGCACTGTGAACCGTATTCGGATCCCGAAAACAAGTAAGGACCCTTCACCCTATTTCCTATCACGGTATTAAAGTTCAAAATGATAAAACGGTATTTCTTGAATTAACGAATGTGTGAAATTGCTTAAGGTGGCTAATGGAGCCCGAGTCTAGTGTGATTGGTGATTTACTGTATTTAGCCTGTTTACAGCTTTAAATGCAAAATGAGGTTTGATGTGTTCATTTTACATATTTGTGTGCATATACTACGTTTTTATTAATTATGGGTTGAATGACTGAAAAACTGATACTGTATGTTGTCTGTTTGGCATGAATTACGATTTGCTTGTTTAAATGTGAATTGATGATGCTGACTGAGGAAAAGAAAAATGAAAGATTGTGTAGACTGATAATTGTATTATGGGGGTCAGCCTGACTAGATATCCTGGGAGATGGTGGACGGACCGGGTCCGTAGGGAACCCTACCGGGATTGTGATCTCACATGCCGGACGGGGTATGGAGATCTTATGGTTTTGGCGCCCATACCGGACGGGGTATGGGGATGGCCCGTTTCACCCTCATACCGGACGGGGTATTGAGGTTTATGGTTTTGGCGCCCATACCGGACGGGGTATGGGGACGGCCCTGGAAAGTGATTATGAATGTTAAAGGTTAACGGGTAGCGGGACCCCTATGGACCCCCACGGATACTAGTAGGCTGGTAAATGAGAAAAGGATATGTTGTACAATGATTGAATTACAAGAGGCGTGATAAGTGCTATGTTTTATAGCTTATATTATTTCATGATTATGATAATGTTATTGTTTTTCTTATATTGTTTCCATAAATTCCACCGAGGTAAGTGGATGGTAAAGGTTTTTATGTTAATAAGCGAGTTTATTGTAAATTGTGCTCCATTGGTCTTTTTGTATTTTCTACCCACTTTTACCTCCGTGACGGTGAGATATCGTGATGTTCTTACTGGGCTAGTGTAGCTCACTCCTTATTTAACCATTTCAGATCAGGAAGACATGGTTCCCGAGCCCGTTCCGCAGGAGGACGACGAAAGGGATGCCTAGAGACTCTGTAGTCATGCTCATAGCTTTGTTTTTGAGTTTCTCTTTTAGTTAGTTTAACCTTTTATAATTTAAGTACGTTTTTGGTTTTCGTGTAAGGGATGTTAACTGAAATTTTGATCTCGCTTCCGCATTTGATATATTTAAAGACTCATTTCATTTTAATATTTCCGGGGCCGTTACACTGAGCAAGTACAAGAATTTTTATCTTTTTTGGCGGTCAGAGGTGGCTCCAGTGTGAAGGCGATTGGCGGTCGGCTCCCTTTTTCGGCGACAGGTTCTTCTTTTCTAGTGGGAGACTGGCGGTTAAGGTTCAGGTTCAATGTGATGCAAAATATTTATACTCATTTTGCTTTAATTTGAGCCGTTCATCGCATTTAATCTCGACCGTTCGATTGCGCTTAATGAGTAAACGAATCTAGACCGTTTATCACATTTGATCTCGACCGTCCACGCATGCTGGATCACTTCTGGGTCGTCCGATTACGAGGCACGTAAATCACCAGCGTGGCACCGAGTCAGCGTGTCTCGCCACGTAACGTACTCCGATTGGTCGAGATTGCTGATTGGGCGGTCCTACGTGGCCAAAATTTTTTTATTTGCATTCTAATATCCAGTTTCTGATTTTTTTAAAAAAAACACAATCCGAACCCAAATTTTCACTCATTTTTTGTAACACCCAAGAAATTCCTTTTTATTTTCATTATTATTATTTTATTTTTATTCTATATAAATATAAATAAGTATTAATATAATTAAATTTAATTTAATAGAAATAATAATAATAATAATAATAATAATAATGGGTAAAAATTATTTAAGGATTTAATTGAAAATAATTTTGGGAAAAAAAGGTGAAAATTTGGGTTCTAGGGGTATTTTTCGAAAGAAAAATCGAAAACTGTGGGTTAAAACATAATTTTAAAAAATTACACCACGTGAGTTGGCCGGCCAGCAGCCTCGGCCAACCAGGACGCGCCAGGTGGCAGAGACACTGAAGCGAGAGGCCACGCGGAAGGGAGCCACGTGGGCGATCCGCGTGCTCGCGATCGAATGGCTGAGATCCGTTCCCGCGCGCACGGACGGCCCATATTGCATCACACACGGACGGTCCAGATTCATTTCCTATTTAATCACGATCGAACAGTCCAGATTAAATGCGATGGACGGCTCAGATCAAAAGTGGATGGTTATAAATAATCTCATCTGCACCCAAACCCTAACTTTAGTCGCTAGAGCCCCTCGCTGGAGAAGACAGCCCGGCCGCCAGGGAGCCGACTGACGCCACCCACCGCCGTACCGGAGCAATTTTTGGCCGCTAAATGAGGTAAAAATTCTACCCTTTGCTCAGAATTCGATTCTAAACCCACCTATGGCCAAATCGAAGTGAAATTACCGACCAACTTATCGGAAAATGCCACCGAAGCCCAACGGCACCGCCGCGGGGTGTCTCAGTTTTTATCTCCGATGAGGCCCTTTCCAATTCCCGTTCGACGTAATTTTTTCACCTTTGTGATCATCGTTTCCTCCTCTACAGGTTGATCGGAGCAAAACACTCAATCGCAACGTGAGCCGGAGGAGCTGCCGCACTGGAGAGCCCCACTGCCGGTGAGTTTCAATTTTCTGTATTTTTTCGGGCCACCGAGGGTCCTAAGTGTGTTTTCTCACAGGAACCGGTGCAAGTTCGGCTGAATTTATCCAAAAACAGCCAATCCAAGGTGGATCGTCGGCTCGGGCGATGACGCCGTCGTCGGAGCACGGCAGAGCCGCCGTGCTGGAATTTTAAAATTGGCCGAGTAGGCCCTGGGTCTGATTTTTGAGTTATTTGGGACTTGTATAGGTACCGTAAGCGCGTTTCAGTTCCCGAGAAAAAATTTAGGGAACCTAGGAACCGTTCGTAGGTGCAGTGAAAATCTAATTTTTGGCGTCAAATTAAGTAAGGACCCCTCACCCTATTTTTTATCATGGAATTAAAGTTCGAATAAATGGTAATATTATATTTTTGTAAATTAATAGATATGTATAATTAATTAAGGTTGCTAATGGAGTCCGAAATTGGAAATTATTCTCTATCGATTCCTACTTAATTTATTTTACAGTTTAAATGCATTATGGTATCTGTTTTATTTATTCTATGGTTTTGAATGCATGTATCACTGCTTACTTCATTACTATTTGGTTTTGGGAATCTAAGATATGCTTGCTTTGCTGGATGCACGTTACTTGTATATGTATTCATGTTTGAGTTGTTAACAGAGACTAAGGACAAATAAGAATGGGATGTGATTTGATAAATGGATAAGATGACAGCCTCACTAGATATCTTGTGAGATGGTGGACGGACCGAGTTCATAGGGAACCCTACTATGAACGTTGTCTCATACCGGACGAGGTATGAAGACTTGGTCAATTGGCGCTCATACCGAACGGGGTATGGGGACGGCCCTGGAATTAAGTTTGTAAAAAGGAATGGTTCACGTGTAGCGATGACCTCTATGGATTTTCATGGATACTAGTAGGCTGATAAAAGAATACAATTGTTGTTTGATGATCTGAATATAAAAGTATGATATGTGCTATGTTACATATTATATATGAATTCATGATATTTATAACGTTATTGTCTCCATAGGTTGTTTTTATAAATCCCACTGCGGTAAGTGGACGGTAAATGGTTTGATTATTGATAAATGAATTTGTTTAAAATTTGTGTTCCATTAGTTGTTTTTTGTTTTCTATCAACCTTTACTTCTGCGACAGTGATATAGTGTGGTGTCCTTATTGGACTAGTGTAGCTCATTTCTTATTTAACCATTTCAGATCAGGAGGACCTGGTTCCCGAGCCCGATCCACAAGAAGACGGCGAGTAGATACTAGATATCTTATAATTTTTTTTATTTTTCTCATTTCTCGTATTTCCTTTAGATGACTTATTCTTTAATATTGTTTAGTATTTTTAAGTTATTATGTAAGAAATATTAACCAAAATCTTTTATTTCGCTTCCGCACTTAAATTTTTACATACATTTCCTTTTGAATTTTCGAAGTCGTTATATTTTTTTTCAAAATTATTTTCAATTTTATTCGTAACTTATTTTTTTTATAATTTTACATTAAATTAAAATTTATTAATTTTAAAAATAAATTTTTTATATATTTTAAAATATTAAAATTAATTCCGTATTAAATTCTGAATTCAAATATTACAACATTTTAAATAAGAACTTGCTTAATCTAATACGACTAAATATAACTCGATATGATTTTTTTTTTTTTTAAATGCTGAGTTTGTATAGTAAGATTCAAGTTACTCAAAAAATACTAGCGGGTCAAACGAGTTCCACTTTGACTTTTCAAAGTTCTTCGAAACTCAACTCGGCTATTATAAATATATAAATAGGTAACATATATTATATTAATTAATATGGTTGGTATATATTGTTATGTATATATATATATATATTAATAAAATAAATTATATATTAGTTGGAAATCGAAAATAACAGAAATTAACCAAGTCCCAAGTGCCCTATTAAATTCACCACATGAGTTTGAAATGAGTACTACCCACAACACATGCATACATACATATATGTGTGTGTATATATATATTATATATATCTATGTATAGCATGTTTTAGACGTAGTCGGAGGAATTTATATATATTACCCACTTAAAAAGCAACTCTAATTATAAAACCCACTAAGTTGGCATTGAAGTTAAATTGTTTATTCCTTCTAATTAATTAATATATTAAAAATTATATTAAAAAAATCACTAATTTTTTTTTTAAAAAATATTATTATAATTTTTTATACAATTAAAAAAATCCCATTTTTTTTATAAATTTTTTATGATTAAATGAAAAATTTAATTAATTATAACTAATATATATATATATATGAAAATAAATATGTAATTGGGAATATTTTATTTTATTTTTGGGTTATTTAAATGATTGATTGGTGATGAGACAACACGTTCCATGCATCATCTATCATTCCCCTGTTTACAACATTACCAAATCGAATTTGGATTCTCCCACTTCCATCCTATATATATATATATATATATATATATATTTCTAATTTGTTTTTCTATTCTCACCATTATAATATTTCACTACAAAAAAAAAAATTAACATATATATATATATGTATATGTATATGTGTATGTACATGCATGGCCTATGTGAGTAAATATATAGTTTTCAGAAATTTAATAAATTGTTAAATTAGTTTATAAAATTTAGTATTTATTTTAAATTAATTTTTAATAATTTTAAGGAAAAAAAAAACTTAATTTTTATAACTAGAAGGAAGAAGAAGAAGATTTATTTTTTAATTTTATATTTTTAATTATATATATATATATTTTATACTTTAAATATCAGATAATATTTAATTAAAGACAGTTAATTAATTAATATTTAATTAAAAACCATCTCTCGTCATGTGAACCATCTCCTATTTTAATTAATTAATTAATTAATTAATTAATTAATCATACTATATTCTTTTAATTATATAAATATTATTATAATAATATTAAATACGTATCGTGCCTGCATTTATATATTACCAACCCAGTTTCCACGCTGACGTACGCCTGCCTGCTTAATCAACTTAATTAATTTAATACTTTTTAAATTAAAATTAAATTTTGGTTTAATTAAAATTAATTTAATTACATTAAAATATATTAATCCCGTCTGTGACAGCGCTGTCGAGATGATACGCCGTGACAGTTGCAAAGCCCACCCATCTAACGTTATCCGCATGCCTGTTAGGCCGATCTCGACCGTTTAAATATCTATCCAGATGGACGGCTGGGATTTTCTTGCCAACCTGTTTTCTCCTTGAGTTTCACAACTTTTTACTCTTATATATATATCTATATATTTTTTATTTTATATAATTAAATAATTTATGATATTATAAGAAAATACCTTCTAGTCAAAGTGGGGTCCAAAACTTAAGAGTTAAAGAATTTTTCAAACTATCAAAATATTTAAGGTTACAAATAATGATCGAAACATCTAAAAAGTACTTAATTTTTAATTTTATTTTCGATAGTAGCTGAATGAGTTGAAAAATATATATTTTTTTAAAAAAGTTAGTACGGAGTTCTTAATTAGGGTAATTATATATATAATACTTTCATAATGCAATGTTTTTTTTTCTTTCTTTAAAGTATATTACAGTCGATTGAAAACCCTAATTTCATCTTTCTAGTAGGGGCAAAAAAGGAAAGAAAAAAGATCAACTAATTCTCTTGGGCCTAGTTGTGTCAATTTAAATAAAATTGGGATAACGCAATACGTGAATTTCAAGTCCTTTAACTTAACTTACCAGTTAAACAAAGATACCTTATTGCGATAGATATACGATTGCAAGGTAATTTAAAACGAGTATTATATGGATACTCTATTATGAAAATAAGTTACAGATATCGATCAGACGATATGTAGAGAAGAATTCCAAATGGGAGAGATTTGCTACTTCAAAATATTAGTGTAGCCTAGTGGAGAATGATTACCTTATCTACGACGGAGAGAGAAATGGTTGCCTGAGCAACCTTAATGTTGAGTCCCTGCATATTATCTTCTTAACGACATGAAGATTTTTAAGTTGTTATCAATTTGTAAATTTACGTGTAATTAAGCTTCCTATATAGACATATAAAAACTTCAAGATAACCATATATAGGTTGTTAATGACATTAGTTAAGTTATTTATTTTTATTTCACCTACTATATCATTAATAACATATATATAATTATCTTGGAGTTTTTATATGCTCATGTTATGCAAATGTTATTCCTAAAAATAACACAAATAAAGTTTTTATATGCCTGTGGGTAATATTCTCTCATTTTCAGTTGGAAAATCCTTATACTTCTTAAATATTTAAGGGTTAAAACTATTAAGATTTAAATCTTTTTAATCTATCTTTCTTAGATAAATTATGATAGACAACCCTACAAGTTCAGTGAAACTTTAAATCTAAGTCATTGGAATTAAATACCTCTAAGATCTTCTTTTTCCTTCTTACTCCCTCTCATTGAAAGACTTCCTATTTTATAATAGATTCTTAGTTAGTAGGCAAGTCCTGACCCTAAGAGTCTATAGAGTTATTGAATAACGAACTATTGTCCATATTTAGATGAATCCTTGAGTCCATAAGCTACCTATACTTATCTCTCCCATGCCTCGTAACCTCTACCAACACTCGGAAACCTAGCATTTTTTAGTAGCAATTCCCTTTTTTTCTAATGGCTTTAGCCATTCTCAATCTGAATTCACTACCTAATCAGCTTACATTACTCTATCTTCTACATCTATCAATTTTAGACATAAAAGTGAATTTCGCCTTTAAAAAGCATTATAGAAAGCTAATATTTTACCGTGGCATAAATTCCTACAGCAGAGAATATTACATGAACCTGTACCAGATACGTCCATTTATCCTACTTTTCTTAACCCTAAATTATGCAAGTTTTGTGAAACAAAAGCCAAAACTTGCGAGCATCTTTTTCTATATTGTTTCTTCACGAGGCTACTTTAGTTTACCTCTCTTTGGGTATGAAACGGTATCAAATACCATATCACACTGTATCCAAATGAGTGTCTTATATGATCTGACAATAATATACAAGTAATCCAAATTATCAAATACCGTATTAAATTTATATTTATACTCGTATATATCTAACAATAATTAACACGGTGGAGAAATTTAATTTTAGTACATAAAAATTAACTTAAAAAATTGGCACAAAAGGCTTATTTTAAAATTATACATAGCTTTACTCTAACATATCTATATTATATATATATATATATATATGTGTGTGCGCGCGTGCATTTATCACCGAAGAGGTGCATGATTATCTAATTTTTTTTAGGGAGTCATGATCATGAAGATTCATGCATTTCACAAATGATTTAATTTAACTTCCACTAGTTACATACAAGTTATATCTATATGTATATATATATATATACATATACATTATGGGTGTATTTATTTTGAGATAATTTAGTTATTGGGGTGTGGAGCACGTTGTCCTTTCCCATGTGATATGAACAACTTTACTTCCAATGAGAAGAAGTAATTTAAGTAATTAATTAACTAATGAAATCTCAAGCCTTCGTTTTAGGGATTATTTAGAGATCCCATGCATACAAAAAAACTATATGTAATGTATAAGAACTCCTTTAAGTGCATTTCAAGTTCAAGAAACAACATTAGTCTTGCATTCCCACACACAACCTTTTCTTTCTCTTCATATCTTTTACATTTATAGGGGAATTGTTGTTTTAATTCTTTTAATGTTGTCATACACACCTATACGCATATACACACACACCAATATGCAATCCATACTATACACTATATTCTCTTTGTTTGTGCCAAAAAATTGAAATTTAGCATGATTTATGAAAATATATTTTATATTTTTTTAATAAAGAATACACGTATTCATCAGTTAAATGATGTGCATATTCAGTCATAATACAGTATATATAATCTCTAAATAGTGATACGTACATTAACATAATTTAAATATGACGACTTAATTCTCGTTTAGTAATGGGTAAAATTTTTTGAAAAAGAATTAGGTTTTCTTGATGAGAATTGTTAATGGGTTTAAAGTTTTTAAAGGAAATAATATGTAAGTGTTAGATTTTGTAAAAACAAAAATACATGTATTCATCAGTTAAATAATATGCATATTTAGTCATAATACAGTATATATAATCTCTAAACAATGATACGTACGAGAGCATAATCTAAACCTGATGACTTAATTCTCGTTTAGTATTGAGATAAATTTTTTGAAAGAGAAGTCGGTTTTCTAAGAACAAAAATCTAGAATCTTCCAAGACTTTTAAAAATTAGAACTTGATTTTTGGTTGCTAATGCTAGTAATATTTTAGAACCCAACCAAGACAAAGCATTGGAGAAATATTCAGTAAGTATTTAAATTAATCAAAATTTGACCATAGAGGCCATTGTTGATTTCTTTCATACATTTTATTACACAATTTATGGTTATATATATATAATATGTTGTACTTGTCATTTTTTTATAAATATTTTTAATTATTCAATGATTATTTGAACTTTGTTAAACTACAAAGAATATGCATATATACAGAGAGGGTAGTTCCTATAGATAACTATTTACTAAGAGTGAAGTGCAAGGGGGAATAAACTTTGTATACATAATCCAAAACAAATAATTGAAAAGTACTAAAAACTTCCTTAAAAGAAATATGTAAGTTTGTACTTACACTTTAAATTGTAATTACGATTCGATTTCTCAATAACTTTTGAGATAGACTCCCAAAACAATGAATTATCTTTCAGGTTATTCAACTCACGACTATTTGTTAAAAATATAAATCGATGATTAAGCAACGAAAACTTAATCCCATTTAAATATAATTGACGTTGTCGTGACTATTAAATCTTACGTGAGATCAAGAAATGAAAACGGGTCAAAAAGCAGGCAGCCTAACTGATAGAAATGAGAAAGGAAGAAGGAGCGTAGAACTCTAGAGCCTACTCTCTTTTTTTTTTTCTTGTGTGAAATTAGAAAAGGTTGAAGATCTCCCACCATGTCCATGAAAAGGAGATATTCTTTTGAGTCTCTTTCAAAGCTTGAATGGAAGTGAGTATTTCTTATTTTGGGTCCATGCAAAATATAAAAATAACAAAAAGAAAAAGAGGGTTTTGTTTGTCCCTCCACTATCATATGATATGATAAAAGGATGCAAAGTATAAGAATTGAACTCTAACTTCATAGAACAATGAAGATATTGAAGTTCTAAATGCGAAATTATCTATTTACGCTATTCGTAAATATTCGAATTTATTCATGTACTAATTTTTTGTTTCTTTGATTTGTCTTCTTTTAGAAAATATACGTGTTACTTTTCATCTATTACGTGTATATGGTATTATTAGTAAATTTATTACGTGATAATAAATTGAATATACGACTACTTTTAATTGTATATTAGTTCTTATTTATTAAACGTATTTAGTATCGTTAGTAAATTTGTCATATTAACAACAAAATTGTATACACGAATAAATTTTTATATCAGACGTTATCTTTCTGTTGGTGTCTAAAAAAAAATCTACCATTATAATTTTATATTTTTAATATTTAAAAATATTTTTTACACGTCAGATAATACATAACATTTAATGTAAAAACTTACACGACCAAAAATGTTTTTACGTGTTCAATTTGTCGTTACTCGACAACTCTACTAAAACTTAATACATATTTTTGGAAAATAAAAGAATTTAAAGGACAAAAAGATTAATATTAGAAAAATATTGCATAAACCAATTTAATATTTATATGAAATAGTAAATATTCACACCAAAAGATAAAAGAGTAAATAACCATGCAGTGTATATATATATATATATATATATATATATTATATATCTGTGTGTACTGTTGAAAGTGGTGTTTGACCTCACTCCACATACCGTGCGCCCGTTGGTGGTGCTTGTCCCTTCAAATCATTTGTTTTCATCTAACCACATAATCCAATAAATCATTGTCCTTTCAAAATTGTTTGCACGTGTGCTTTGCTTTGCTTTGCTTTGCTTTCTTTCTTTCTTATTATTTCTTTTACAAATACAATGCACGAACCAAAATATAATGTGAATGCTAATCAAAATTATAAGAGAAAATAATATACATATACATATACATATATATATATATGTATATTTCCCACTCCATACTGTAATGACCCAATACATATGTGCATGTATGTACGAGACCCATAAAATTCTTAGTAACAAAAGATTATTTTTTCAAGAACTTTTCCAATGAATTTAAAGCACCATTACAGACAGAACAAATGAATTTATGATACGAATGGTATATAAAGTTAGATTGGTTTCTACAATTCCTGAATATGCAGCTTTATTGGGCGGTTAGCTACTACTATTAATAAACTAATCAGACCACCAACCAAGAACATAAAAGTATGGAGTATGCTTCAATGGACTATACCAAAAGGAGAATCCATAGGAGGGTTAGCAGAATGACCTCATAGTATAGCTTTACAGCATCTTGACGAGAATTTTTAAACGATACTTTACCGCGTAAGTGCGCACAGATCAAACTTTCGGCAGCGAAGTCATCAATCTGTAGCCTTCGTACTTTTAGAGATTGGAGTTAGTCCGGCAAATTCTATGCAATCCAAGATTTCGCAATTACTCGCTCAAGTTCTCAGGCACGAGCTGTAATTCTTTACGGTTCTGTAGCAAGACTTTCAGCTTCACATTCTCTTTTTTTTTTTTTGCCGGAAAATTACTGTATTTATCTGGAAAAAAATATATATGTTTTTAGAAATATTTCAATTTTCCAACTGTTTGCAGGAGCTGTGGAATCACTTACACTATTTGTGGTATCTACGAAGAATGTTCTGTTTATGTGTAGTGCTTTGAGGCAATGATCCAGGGCTCTCTTCAGCTGGATCATCTGGGATATCAGGCATATCTGAAAGCAAAAACTGACAGATATGAGAATCGATTCAGAATCAAACCAAACAAAAATTTAAAATTGATAACATATGGTACACAAACCAGTGACTATGAAATGTTTTCTCTTACCAAACAACGACTTGATAGTTGGTTTCTTTGGAGTCTTGGTCTTTTTCTTCAATTCAGCTGTTATCCAGTAAAAAAACAAAATGTTCAGAAAACGTGTTTAACGAGAATGGCGTATCTGGCTACTGCTAGACTCATTGTTTCTCCTCCCTTTTGTGCCTTAAGACACTCTACTAATATCAAATAAACATGTAGTTCCATAAATATTCATCGATAACATTTTAATCTGAAAAAAGCATCAATAGATACTCCCAAGAGAATAAATAATGCTATAGGAATTTGGTACGTCTAATATAGGGAAAATAATGGGCCATATGATTCAATGATAAATTTTTACACTTTATGTGGTTTTTTCAGTAATGAACATGGCTCCTCGGCACAAAACAAATTTTCTCTAAAAATATATCTATTAGTAATTATTTTTAAGAAATTACAAATGTATATAAGATACAACTGTCTTTTGGTTCTTTGAGTGGAGAAACATTTTATTATCTGTACTTTAGATTACAAAGAGGTCACTTAATAACTCTTTTTCGAAATATTACAACCATGCTCCTTTCCATAAATGAGTCATAAGGAAATATTCTTCCTCTCAAGAAGATAAGTAAACAAAAAATTTAAATGACTTAAGGGAATCTGTTGTCTATTATACAGATACTAGAGAACATAAGATGTACAAAATTAAAACGAACAAAATTGGCAATAGGGTCAGTAGGATGCCAGGATGCAAAGGCTGTCTTTATTGAAGAACAAACTAACAGTTACATTATGTCTTCAATGTTGGGATAGCAATAAATGTACTGGAATAAAATATCATCTAAAGGGATCCGTAATAAATGAAACAACAGTATAAGAACAATAATATCGGAACAAAACTTTTCAATAAAATTTTCCCTCTGTTCTATTTTGATCATCCATCTATTTAGTCTGGAATCTCCTAAAGGCTTACAAATATTGAAAAGTCAAAAGCATATTTGTATTTGGGGGGATGTTAAAGCAAAATAACACCTTTTGCCTTTATTTGTATTAAAATTTGCTAAAACATATAGAAACTGTTGCAAAAATCTTTCTACAAACTCCGATGTCAAAAATCTTTACACTTAAGACATTTCTCACTGTATAGGCTAAAATGTGAAGGGAAAGTTCTGCATTTCACTCCCATGTGAATGCTATGATTGATGTTCCTTCAAAAAGTTGGATTTTCAATATACTATCAAAATGGGGCAGAATAAGTATATCTCTATGCAATTATCAGTTGCCATTGTAAGGATTACTGCATGCATCTCTTCATCATTAAAATAAACAATTGCAAACTGACCTATGCCAGACGCATGATGTTCGTTGACAATCTCAAAATTCTTATATGTATAGCCAACAAAATTCGTGTCCTTGGAAGAAATCATCTGCATTGAAAAAAATGATGAGTTAATCCATCATTAAAGTCCCCAGCTGCAGACAAATAAATTAGAGAAAGAATTAGGGCTACACATATTAAAGGAACTCAAGGCTTGATTTCAGTTCCAAGTTGTGGAAACAGTGCAGCCAAACGCACATTAAATTTATTGAAAATGTTATTATGATTATAGGATAACTGAGACTACAAACTATGAGCAAAATTAACTATCTTTTCACTTGAATATGACTTTAGAGCTACCTTTGGAAAAAAATCCAAAAATAATATAGAATTCATCTCCAAATCTACATTTAGGATAATTAGGGGAATATGTAAATTCTACTATGATGAAACAAGAAATGAGCAGTAACTAGGAGATTTTGTAAATTGTACTACAATGAGAAAAACAAAAAAAGAGCATATATGAAATTTTACTTTCACTTTGAACACTGTGTTCCACATCCTATTAAAATTGATGAAATTTGAAATAGATTGGTCCATAAATATTGATTTACAAATGAATTCCACAAATTTAAGATTTGTTTCAGACATAACCTTAAGGCAAAAATCTTAATCTTTTCTCCAGCCCAAGAATTTATTCTAGAACTTATGATACAACATGCCTTCACTGTGCCCAACTTTGCTTCGAAAAGTTAGATCAGTACAAAAGAGATTAGTGATATGCTACATAAAAAAAGTAGTTCTGCAACAAACAGTAAATATGTGTTAAATAGTTGGACACTATAAAGAAACTCACCTTTCTCCATGGGCCGGATTTTGATGAGGTTTTAACAGGAGCCCCCATCTGCATACAAAGAATTAATATATATACTGTTTGTTTGAAAGGAGAAAAGAAAAGGTATTATATAGTTCCATAAAAACATGCAAAATCCACCTAAAATTTTGGTGATTCAGACTCCGGCGTAAAATTGTATAAGAACGATAATACTTGCCTCTAAAACTGAGCTTAATAGACCCTAAGAGGATTATTATATTAAAGACCAGCACCTCAATATTGGAACCAAACAGCTTTGCAGGCACAAAAAATATGTAACAGAACAAAAAATATTTCTTTAGTCTCTCTTGGGGGATGAAGAACAAGGGTGTCATGTCCCATTATCAGGATCGGGTTACAGGTTGGCTCAAATGGAAATCATGAAGCAAGGAAGAAGCCTATTTCACTTATTTCCTTTCTTCAGAACCTACCTTGACTTAGGGTTCATTAGGAAAAAAACCATTCCAGCTCTAAGAGTAAAATAATGTGAACTCATTATTTGATAAATGATTTCCTAATTTCTATTGCTTAAGTTGCAGATATCTACATGCAAGCCACCACAGCTTCCTCACTTTTTCATGTGCATTCCTAATCTAATTCTGTAACGAAAAAATTCAAATCCTTTCACCGAAGTCCTTACTAACTTCCTAATCAAAGTTCTAACCACCTAGACAAAGTGTCCTCACGCACAAAAAAGAGCATGCATGATGAAAGTTAAAGTACAGGGGGCATCCTCACACCTCAAAACAGAGCATGCACGACGAAAGCAGTCTGTTCTATTAAAACCTTGCTTCATTACCATCTACTTTCCCACTTCTTCATGGTCATGGCAAAACTAAGTGCAATTACAGAATATAATACACTTTGGAAATGACAAGAAAATATTAAGCCATTCGGTGCAGAAGGGTATTAGCAATGAACAATTTTCATTAACATCTGACAAACAATAACACTAATAAGAACACGCAACATGATGAAAACAGTTCTTTATCCCTAAAAGAAGAAACAAATGAAAACAATAGTCAATTCTCACCTCTTCAAATTTTTCGAAGTTCTGTGTATCCAACTCATCAGTGACTTCCGGTATAAAAGCAGCTTCCATCTGATACAATCTGTCCCATTCACTGCCCTCAAACCATGGATGAGCCTGGTCAAGGAATAAAGTCAGCCATCCAATTCAGAAAACCACTCATTTTGCAATATTTAATGAGAAACGCATATCACTCATTTACTTAACACCGAATGAGAAGAAAGGATAGAGAAAATTCTAACTTTGATTTCATGAGCTCCTCTGGTTCCAAGCCTCCTTTCAACATTACAAAGGAGTTTACGAATGAGATCTTTAGCCTCAACAGAGAGTTTTGCTTCTTCAGGGAATTTCAAATGAACTTTCCAGTTTATAATCTGCACACATAAATATTTAATGTCAAAGTTTAGATGCAATACCCTGAGATCATCCCAAAGATGAAAAACGACCTAGCATAATCTTGATAAATACATGTTGTCATGACGACTAGATTTAACAAATAGAAAAGATACGACTTGGACGTATAGAAAAAAGTGAAGCTCTTGATAGTATATCATTGATGAAAACATAAATTCAAATGTTCAAACAATGGCTTAGAGTATAGATATTCCACTATAAATTAGAATATTATAAATTACAAAAAATTATAAATACAAGTACTTCCACAAAAGCTGGGTTGTAATTCAAGAACAATGTTGATTGATGTTGTTAGATTATTCATGCTATATTGCTTTCTTACAACTGAATTCAGTCAAAGCTCTCTTTAAATTCTTTGACCAACAGTAAAACTGCTTTCATCTTCTACATGCAGCCTTACTGTTGCTATAAAACCATAAGTAGGCATTTTGTAGGCTTTCACCACATACCACTTTCTTCATGGGTGCATGTATAAAACTTGTTACCTTGCCTTTGACAAGATGAAGACAAATTCCCCTCTGATCCAGCAATGGAGGTAATGCAGAACAAAAATATCTTATTCTGGAAAGAATTTTCTCTTAAAGAAATCTTTCCGTAATTATTATTATTTTGTTTTTTATGTTATTTAGGTTTATTTTAACATTAGAATATTTTAGTTTCCTTTCAGGTACATTTTAAACAGTAAAGGAGTTAGAATCTCTTAGATTTTCTCTTTTAGACTTATACTTATTGATTGAGGTATAACAATATTTTTTAGTGTCCTTTTAGATGAATTTTAAATATTACAGAAATTAAAACTTTTAAATTTTCCTCTTTCATAATTTTTCCTAATCATTGTAACTAATGCCTATATAAAGACTAGTACCCACCACCAAAGAAGGGAAGAAGATGATAAATTAAAAATTCCTTCATTGGGGTTTTATTCTCTATCAACTCTCCTTTTGTTTGTTCTTTTGGTTGTTACTCTCTATGATCTATCCTATTCATTCTACTTCTTCCTATATTTCTTCACATTTATCCCTATTTTACTCTAGACTATCTTTCTTCTTCTATTTTCTTCATCATATTTTCTTCTATTTTTGTATTTTGTAGTATAGTTCTTGTTCTACCATTACTTGTCCCACATCAGTTGGCACCATCACCTAACTTCTATTCTTATCTTCCACCACTTCTTTTTCATTGGAAAAAAAAAAACTTTCAAAATTTTCCACCACATCAGATTGGCCATAATGTGCACCTTACAATCACTTTTAGAGTAGATCAGCTTTAACTCGACATAAAGTTAAATAAACTTCTTTTAAAGTTCACCATAAAATCTACCCAATTACATACATGTGTTATGTCAAGGTTTTGGTCATTATGGATGCATGGAGAGTATTTAGATACATCCACAATTAATTTGCATCCAATGTCAATGCACCCAAAATGTTGTCCATGTTAAAATCTCTCTCAACGGCTGTTGTCTATATTGATAACTGCTGTCAGTTCAATATTGAATACGCCAATATCTCTTGAACTGCTGCTGGTGGTTTATGGATGCATGGAGAGTATTTAGATACATCCACAATTAATTTGCATCCAATGTCAATGCACCCAAAATGTTGTCCATGTTAAAATCTCTCTCAACGGCTGTTGTCTATATTGATAACTGCTGTCAGTTAAATATTGACTACGAAATAGACTTAAAAGCAAGGAAAGCATGAGATTTTCTGCAAGAATTAAAGACTGAGCTTAATAGTAGATTAACACTTCTCATGCGCTAGGAGATGAAAAACTTGATGTTCCACTTAAACCACCAGCAGCAGTTCAAGAGATATTGGCTCCAATTGAAGTTGCTTCTGTTCATGATGATGTCAAGGAACTCCCTCCTTTCAACAATCTTATTTCATCTCCTGCTATTGAAGTTGTTTCCATCCATAACGACTGTATTGAAGAAATTTCTTTGGATAATTTTATTTTATCCCATTGCTTTTATGATCCCAAGGAATCTATGATTTTAATTAACTTCCAATTTTTTTGGAGATTACCAAAAGTCTCAAATTTTTGAAGATTTTGATGAGCATATACAAGCCTTTCCTATATTGATGCTCCACTACTTCAAAACTTGAGGTCAAGATTACACCAAGTGGAATCATAAAAGCAAATCTTTGACAGCGACACCGCCGTCACCTTCTCCTTTCCGCTCACCCTAACCTCTATCTCCTCACAACAACAAGGACAGCTAACTGAGAATGTCCCCGACACAGAGCTTCATACCTGATCATCCCCACTCACCTGCACTATTTCCATCTTCTCTCTCCCCTTCAACCAATCTGGTTCTAGCAAATCGGCCCCTTGGACCTCATAAATTGCCTCCATGAATCTTCACCACCCGTCAGCCTTCTCTCCCTCCAGGATATAGATTTGTTCGATACCCTCTTTTCCTCCAGCAAAGCTCTCAGATAGAACCAAGAAATTCTCTCCCTGCACCATGCTTAAAGCCATCAGAGAGTATGGTTCCTTTTCCACCAGTATCTTCCCCAGCCGTCCTCTTCTTTCTCCCACCAAAACTGCCTAAAGCTTCCCCGTAACCATTCCGCCTCCTCCTTTTGATAGAGAATCGATTTCCTTGTTCCCTTCCCATTTTCGAAAATACGTACTCCATCCCCTTCTCCAACAATGTCAAAAGACTTTTGTCCAGTCGGCAAAAACTTAAGTGGACCCTGCACCATGGCCCTAGACAGACGGCGCCGTTGCGGACTCATCGACAGCGTCAATCGCACTCAGATACTCTCTCACTCACTCAGATTCTATTATTAACTTATCCCACTTGGTTTAACCAAATTTTTGACAGGGAAAGAGGTGAGGAACATTGATAACATGTTCCTCTTGACAGGAACCTTTACCAGAAGGAGTTTCTCTTAAGCCATTCAGAAGGGACAACAACAAAAATACTAACTTGGTTCTTTTCCTTTTTCTGTTAAACAAAATTGTAAGTGCCTATTACTAAGCAATAGCTCATCTCATATGTAATTATCAATATCAAAGTCTTATACACAGAACAGTGAGCTGAACAATACCTTTCTACATGTAGCCAATGGTTCATCAGAATAGAAGGGTGGATATCCCACAAGCATCTCAAACATAATTGCTCCAAGAGACCACCTAAATGAAACAACTTCCAGATTATCAAAATAAGCATGAGTTGAAGTGAATTTACATTCATTGAAAAGTAAAACAGAAGATTGAAAGGATGTAATATCTAAGGAAAGTAACAAACCAATCACACTCCATTCCATATCCTCTCTTCAGTAATACCTCTGGAGCAATGTAGTCAGGAGTACCCACTGTAGAATAAGCCTGCATGGCATTTTGACAGAATTACCATACTAAAGAGAGTCAACTTAAAGGCGGTGTGTAAAGATTGACAATAACCTAACTGAACCATGACATCTGAACATCAACTGCTAATATTTCTTAACATTTTGAGAACAAATTGCTTTTAAAAGGATGGTTTTGGCAGTTAAACAACATGCAGAATATCTAAATGACCCCAAAATAAAGACAAGCGAACATCCATGCAGACAGGAAACCCATTTTGAATGTAAATGAAAAAAAGAAATAACTTCAAAAAACTTAGTACCAAATTTTAAATTTGTGATTTCAGATCTGATAATGCTTAAGATTGATATGAACACTAAGCTGAAGCCGGAAAAGTATTATAGAAACATTGAGACAATACAAGGCTGCTGCCGTTGCAGATAATAAGCCAATTGAAAATCAAGGCTAATAAAGCCCAGTATGCCAACTTGGCAACCAAATACGTATAGTTAATTGATTCTACAAGGCACTATTTAAAAATAAAAATGTCTAATATCTAGATGGTAATCTTCTGACATCCAGACAACCCGAATGTAATAATCTGGAAAGATGAACAAAATATAGATACAGAGCATACCAACATTCTCCTGTTCTTTTGCCAGTGTAATAACTGCTCCTGCTGTGTTCGCCTTGGCACAGGTGGAAGGTTAGAACGCTTATCACTCTCTAATGAACAATTAAAGTTCCCGCCAACTCCATCATCTTCTTCCTTCAGATCTGGAAATTTGCTGCAGTCCAAGGGCTTACACAACCCAAAATCTGAGAGCTTAATGTGCCCATTACGGTCAAGCAACAAATTGTCCGGCTTGATATCCCTGAAAATAAAAGGACCACTTGGTTTTACAAAGTATTTGAAGTACATGTTTAACATTCAATGAAAAGCACATTTCGGTAGTATGGAAAAAAGACAAGAACAGAAGGGCATAGTATAAAATATTTGGGGAAAGAAGAGAGTTGACAGAACCATTACAGAATATATGGATGTAATGACAGGACCATTGAAATGGTATACATTCACTTACAGAAAAAAGCACCACTAATCTGGAAAGAATTAAATGAAGTTGCATAGCTACATCCATTATTAAAATCCAAGTTTCAATACCTTAACAGGTAAAATCTTTCTCATATGATATCCACCTTTTTTAGGTTTATCATCAACATAATCCAGGTAGAATAGTGTTAGGATCCTGGCTCATCAACCCAGGGGATCCTTTTTTAGCAAGTTAGGATTGGGTGAAGAGTGAGCTGGAAGTTAGGGAACAGAAAAGCAGAAAACAGAAGAATAGAAGAAGGATTAGAGGGAAAGTAAAAGTGAGAAAAAGAGAGTTGGGTTCATAATATTCTCATGCCTTTTACAGCTTAGTCATACGGCTTTTACATAGTAATATCCTAGAACTATGATTGGATAGGAATAACCAACTTTGCAGACCTGGTACACTATAGCTGGCACCTGGTACGGGTTGGTGCAGTGCTAACGGCTAAGCTACAGAAATTTAAAAAGGAACGAAAATAACAGCAAAAGAACAGCTAAAAAAACGAGTGGCTAAAAATCCCTACATTTATTCGTGCCATTTTGTTTCCTAACAAATAGTGGAGAAAAAATCCCCTAAAAGCTGAGAAGAAGGATAAAACAAATGAAATCAACCTGTGAATGTAATTGTGCTTGTGGATAGACTCAATTGCAAGGACTGTCTGCGCAACATAAAATCGAGCCTCATCCTCAGTCAATGTATCCTTGCGCATAAGTAATGTCATCATATCACCTCCTGGGAGATATTCCATTATAAGATACAAATATTCATCATCTTGGAAGGAGCAGTACAGTTTGACAATGCAAGCACTGTCAACTTCAGCAAGGAGGTTCCGTTCAGCCTTAACATGTTCTACCTGTGAGAGAGAGAGAGAGAGAGAGAGAGAGCATTCAAATAAGCAGAAAGTAAAATGGACCAAAAAAGTTGTTCAGGAAGATTATCCACGTATCACAGCATGCAAAATTTTCCAAAAAATTCCCGTTACCACTTTTATTTCAACGTTAACATTCTTCTTGCACCAAGCTTTGTCTTGTCTAAGCATATTTTACAAATAATTCTAACTTCCAAATGAGCTTACAACTAAACTAGGACCTGTTATCAATCCTAAAGTTCTACCAGGGAGGCTTGGGTTACTCATAAATTGGATAGACTTCATGTTATTGCTGAAGCCAATCAGAAAGTGTAAGGGAAGAGACATGGAGGAAAAAAAGCATTAAGTTCTAAATTTTACCTGCCCTCTGCGAAGCATCTCAGATTTCTTTAACTTTTTCATGGCATACACCTGGCCAGAAGCCTTTTCTCTGCAAAGTCTCACCTAATATAGAAATTATAGGTGTCACTATTATCATATGAAATTTACAAATAAAAAAAGGGTCAACATTCACCTCAATTATTATAAAGAAATAAGAAAAGGGAAAGAAGACAATTAGATTATTTCCATGTGACAGATGTGGAAAGGTCAAAACAACATGGACGGAATCACCAAGCATAAACTATTAAACTTACAATCATTTAGTTTACAAAAAGGACTTCACAGAATGATTGACAAATGAAATGAATATCATATACTTCAATGGTACCTTCCTCATGTATATATACCTCGATCCATCAATGTGTACAGCAATTAAATCAAAATAAACAGGGTTTTGACGTACATCTAAATTAGACGGGCAATCTAGAACCAGGTTGCAAATAACTTTTATCCAACAAGCAAGTTTCAGAAACAAATTAACAACTTTGTCCGCTACATATGCATGTCGAAAGGGGCAAGTAATTGCCCAAATGCAAAGGCTGCTACTATGAAATAATAGCAGTGAAATTCAATACAGCACTATATTTGTGAAGGGCAGCACCAGGATAGAAGAAAACAAGCCTTCATTGGTAAATGCAATATAGAAAGTGCATGATAGCTCTTTTTATCAAGATTTTCCTTCTTCATTGTCAAATCTAGGTCTTGACAAAATTTAAAAATCTGTTTGAAAGTTTTAAGGAACTTATGCAAGAACAATGGCTTGAACATCTCTCTGATAATTAACTCAGTTCTACAGAGAACAACCTTTCTTTTCCTGAAACCACATATGAATAACTTATAAAGGTTTCAGTGACAAACCACAATAAAAAAGGAAACTGACCACCTTATCTGATGCAGAATGGGTTATGCCTGAAAAGGTTACGCACTTATTTTTGCTGACAGTGCTATGCTGTTTTGTGAGCCGGATAGGAGAGCTATGCTCAATCTCTGGTGTTTTTTTATGGGTTTTCAAGCGGTCTCAGGGCTCAGCATCAATCTTGCTAAATCAAAGATGATGAGAATGGAAGCTGAGCGAGATTTGGATAGTTTGGCAGGGGCATTGGGCTGTAGGGTTAGCAATACTATTAAACTGTCAAAAATATTCTTGTCTCTGATTTAGTACAATATTTTAAACCTTTTTCACTTATTGATTATTCAGTTATTCAGTAATATTTTTGAGAGTTTCTTATTTTTTTGGTTGCATGATGCAATCAAAGTCTTAAATGTGATGCTTAAAACTTCTTAGATATGATGTCTAAGAAACCCTAGGTATGAAATATAGATTTTTATCCTCAAATACCTAATTCGACAAATCAACCGTATTTATCCTACCTCATTATCTCGACAATAACTATAGTAATACAAGAAAATTTAACAACAATCTCAAAAGTAAAGAAAACCTCTCCAAATGCTCCCCTTCCTATGATTGTCAGAAGTTCAAAGTCCTCAACGCCCATCTTATGTCTTTGACGACGCATATATTCTGTCTCCTTTTTCTCCAAATACTTGAGTACATTCATTTGCTCTTCTGGAGAAACATCAGCATCTGCAAGCTCCCTCTCTAAGATACACCGACTGTTTTCAGGTATTAACAGATGTTTGAGAACTTGTTTGTTATCAATTTACTCATTGGTTTGAATGAAGAGAACAATTTAGGAAAAGATAAATACAAGTAAAACAAAATTGATAAATAAAGTCAATTAGAATTCCAGTAAAAAATATAAATTTCAAAAAATTAAGATGAGACTAGAAAAGGTGAAAGATTACTAAAATATAGAAGCAGCATATATGTCACTGGATGACTATATTTAAAAACATAAGTCCATACAAACACAATCCTACTACATTCAAAAGACAGCATGCTAACCGCTATCTTACTTTTAATATTTAGAAAAGCACAAGATACGCTAGGTTATTCTAACAAAGTATGATCTATTTGCTTGCCAACCCTCTCTATGATACACAGAGTGGTTAAAGTCCTGCTTAACGTCAACCTTAAATCACCTAGAAAACTAGTTAACCAGAGCCCCGAGCAGATTCTGTTAAATTTTGGCATTTTTATTACATTAAAACCCATAAGAACCAAAATCACAAGCCTTAAAGGAATTGTAACAGATATTTTCTCTGACCAAGCAGTTTCAATAATCAAAACTTAAAATTCAGTCAACTACTCATTCTTCCATTTTCCTATTTCTTCATGCTTTTTTCTCATTTTCTCCAATCTATAAACCATGGCATAAACGCCATATTTTTCCATTTCTAAATTAATAGTTCTATAACATTTTGTAACAAATAAATTGTATTTGCCGCATACATGAATCCAAAAACCAGTAAAATCTGATATCAGTCTTCAGGATGTTGAGAAGTTAAGAAACCAAATTGTTAATTCTTGTGATACACTTGAAAAAGATAGATATTTTGAATATACAGTTGTTTGAATTAAAATTTTCAAAAGAATTCCAAATCAAGCATAGGAAATATTAGTACAATGCTTCAACAAATAGTCATTGTCTTATCACCAAAAATGACAAAAATAAAGAGAAAAGTTGCAGCATCAGAGAAAATAAGATTTAGTAACTTGCCGTTCCTTTCTGTCCTGCAAACTCTTCATTTGAGCTTTGTAATGATTCTCAATGTATTCCTTTGCTGCAGCAACCCTCTGTTTGGTGATACTTGAAGGGGCCTCATCTACTGGAGGCTTCCCAGTGGATTTTACGCTTCCTGTTTCTTTCTTGCTTGCAGGATTACCTTTCACCTTATCAGTTCTTTGTTGAAAAATTTTAAACCAGCTCCTTGTAGATTCCATGACTGACCAATTGCCCAGGCAAATCAGAGTACCTAAATCATCTCACCTGTACAAAATGCAGACTTGAATTAACCTCAGTATCTACCATCAGTTGCTAATAGATGAAATAGAATTAAGTAATGGAAAACTGTTCACCCAATAAAGCAGGTGAAAAAGAACAAGCCGTTCTATGTTGTCCAAAAGAATAAAACCCAAGTAACCATATCCGTAAAACCCAATGGAATTTAGCTTTTAAAAATCTCTAAGGTAAAATATATACAATAACTACTCTGATAACAGAAAATAATCCAAGATTGTAGAACCCAAAATAACTACATAATGAATCATCCAAATTGAAAAGTGAAATCGGGGAAGTGGAGCGTTTGTCCAAGGGGAGAAAAAACCAAAAAGAAAAAATTCATGGAATTGCTTTGAGCTTTTGATTAATACAGCCAAACGGCCAAGTGGCCAGGAAATTAAATTACTGAAAATGAAGGAACATTCATATTATATGCAGTTTCATTGCAGCCTGCCTATATCATTATATTGTAAAACAATGCATTGATTACGAATTGAAATCTGTCTATTTACAAATTATAGTCCAACCACAACTGATTTTCCATCAAATATCATAAAAAACCGTGCAAATAGCAACAGATATACATACTCTTTTGAAATTTAAGTTTCTCCCGTCGTCTAGGCAACCAATCAGAAAGTTCAATTCAGATATAGTTCACCTTCAACACCAGAACAAGATAAAGAACACAAGTACTCCATAATTCGGTCAAAATCAACAGAAAACCAAGCGTTAATTCACCTCAAGCATATTTTATTCTCAAATTTTCGCTTCAAAAAAGAAAAAAAGTAGACTAAAAAATCGAATTCCCAACAAACACAACGGCCGATCATACAATGAAACACTTAATTTATCTCAACATTACACAGACTAAAAAATTACTTACAAAATTAACCGAATAACGTAAATAACAAGCGAACCTCGCTCGATATACATATATCCAAGAAAGTTGAAAGAAGAAGATGAAGAAAAAAAAGTCTTACAGTAGATTTCTCGTCTTCTCTTCAGCCTGTCAACTAAACCAGTCTCTGTCTTCTTCACTTAATATCTGCAGACAAACAAAAAAGAAAAAAATTCGCGGCGACAACTGAAAAGAATTTATACGGTCAGGTTGCTGCGTAAATAAGCAAATGGAGAAAGGGTATTATAGTAAAATAACTGGATTTGGTCACTAAACGTCGTGCAAGTTACGGGACAGTGACTGAGAAGTTACCGTCGAGTTAACAGCGGCCCCACTAGCCGGTAAGAATACCGGATGCGGATGGGAAAATTTGAGCTACTGAGACAGACACGTGGCGGTAAAATGGCGGTCACAGCCGGCGATTCGGCTGACGTGAAGGCACGATTAAATGATTTGCCACGTCGGATTGGCATAAAAGGCGCGCAAATTGGGGATAACGCGTTTTTGAGAAAGAGGTGATCCTGGCCGTACACGTGGCGGAATATGTTCTAACCCGGGTTAGCTTTAGGGGTTTAGAAACCGTGTGGAAGACTTAACCCTGGTTAAGCATTTAAACCATTTAAAAAAATAATAATATTTTGATTTTATTAAAAATTAAACTAAAATCTACAATTCGTTTCATAAAATTTTAAAATAAAATAAAATCTGAAAATCAATTTTATATTTACTATAAAAATTATTTACTATGCGAGTTATTTAATTAAATATTTTTAGAATATATTTATATATTATGAATATATAAATATAAATCGAATAATTTAATTTTCCACATGATTCTCTTCATTATTTATCATAAATATATAATATGTTTTTCGCTCCTTTTTTTTTAATAAATAAAAAATTATATCAAACTTTTAATCTGTATTTATTAAAAAATTTAATCATTATAAAATATTTATTTAACTCAAAAATTTAATAAATTTTATCGTACATAATTTAATATATTCCTTGCTCCCTTACAAATTCGATCTACGACTGCCGAGCTATATTGGCATTGTGGCCGGACGTTTCACTTAATAAGATACTCGACAATGGTCCATCGAATAGCGAGAGAGGTCTGCTCTCGTTCTGAGTTCAATACACGAGAGTTTGTTCTCGTCAACTAATGTATCTCTCTCGTGTTAAGTAATACTATTTGACTTTTACTCAAAAAAAAAATACATAAAAATTTAATCGCACACCATAGATGATTGAAAAATCTCTATAATAAGAATGGGAAAGACATTGTTGTCATCGATGTTACCATCATTGTCGAGACTAAAACATGAAGAACTGAACAATGACTGCTGATAAATGCTCAGCTGCCTGTAAAAGTTTGCAAATGAAACTCGTTCTTCTTGCTCTTCGGGTACAGGCAGATCCGGTGGAAGGACAGCCAGGGCTCGAATACCATCCATCAGTTGGTTTAGTTCCTTTGAGATCAGAGGGATACATTCGCCTTCCAGAAAAGATTCATAACTCAAATGGAGCCATTCTTCATTGGAACAAACAAAACCCGATTAGTTATGAAGAGTATCCCGACCGTATAGCCAGCAAATATCTACGAGGCACATTAGGCTTCTATTCATTCAGTACGGATCTCAATGTTCCGCGATTGTGTCACTTTTGTTGTGACACCACTTGAAAGAAAAAGGCATTAGGTGGAGCAATGTGAGAACTCAACCAAGAGAAAACGACCACCGTTCTTTCTCTATTCAAAAATGTGCATCCAATCATACCGGGCAAAGCTGTTTTCCTAGGATGATGATGATGATCAAAGGTTTGACATAAGATCTGCTTAGCACATCCATCCCGGATCCATTTCTGTCGAACAGAATTGTCAATTTGAGTCTCTTGTTAGCTGAAACAATTGTTAACAATTGAATAGAAAGAAATATACTTGAATTAAACGCCACGGAAAAGTTTAAATTTTTAGAAATAACATAAACTCCAAAGGGGTTTTTTGTGTGTTCTTGTCTTCATCAAGATCAAGACTTCTCTTTAGATGAATTTCTCCTTTGTGCAGCTCAGAACAATACCCAATTCGTATAAATTACGTGCTGATAAAAGAAACTCAATCATGTCACAAGAAATGTCAAAAACCCAGTTTACCATATCGATACTGTCACATGCTAGCCACAGCATCTTGTGGTTGATCCTCTTTTCCTTTCTTAAATTTAGCAACATGTTTATGATACTCTTGCAGCTCCTTCTCCAACTTTTCAATGAACTGACTTGTATGTTCAAGAGATTGCTCGTAACGATACTTCTCCAAGGCCTGCAATATACGTATCCAGAAGCAAAAATTCACCGACCCTTTCAATTCAACCAAAAATAATACGGTTGAAAATTACATAGTGTCAGTTAACCAGTTAGGCCTATCATAGCTCAGGAAACTAAAGTTCAACTACAAAGAATACGAGAATGCAGAGCCTTAGAAGCATGAGATGTAAGAGTTGAACACCAGATTAAATCATCACCGTGCACGAGCGATGATTGTGAGGAATGGAGAGGCGAAAACGATGGTAAAAAAGAGAGGAATAAAGTTTTTCTCCCTCTTCAGTTTCCTTCTCTTTTGTCTGGGAAGTCCAAATTTGTGAAAGGCGGTAAAGCTTATTCTAGTATTCAAACAATCGCATAATATCCTATTTCTTGCCTGCTAGTCAAAATTCTAAAACAAGTATTTACAAGAAAGGCAACACTTGACATCGGGTAAATTATGATTAATTTGCCTAATTAGGATTTGGAGATAAAAATACAAACATAACACCTAAGGTTTCTTATATATCATGTCTAAGACATATTAAGCATTACGCTTGGGTTTGATTGCATCACACTATAAGAAAATTTAGAAGCTCTCGTATATTTTATTGACTAAATGAAGTTTATTATTGTAAGAATAATTATAATGCTTCCTAAATAACCTTCACCAAATAGTATTAAACTAAGAAATACTAATATTGTTAAAAATTGAAATAATACGACTAACACAAATAAAAAAACTAAATACTAAAAGAGAATAAAATTTTAAAATTACTAAAACTATAATAATAGACTTCAAAAATAGTACAATAATTTTATATCTAAAAGAATTAAAATTTCTAATCTATTGAGCATATCAAAACCTAAACCATTCTGTACCAACACTTCTCCATTCTCCCTCCACTTTAAAAGACTACGAAAAGAAAAGCAATGAAATATAAGAGTAGATCCTTGTGTCCCCCCAGAAAGTTTGAAGTTCTGCGTTGTATGTTTGAAATATTGTTCGAAAGTTATCCTACTTACTGACAAACATTCAAAAGAAACTGGAAGTTTATCCTACTTTAACATTCGAAGAGAATACAAACAGATTAACAGGGAAAAAACCAAAATATACCTTGGCTTTTGATAGGGTATCTGGAGGAGACATAACATTTGGCTGCACATAATTCTTTCCCCGGTAGAATATTATAGAATTGTCAGGCTTTATATCAATCGCAATGCCTTTGCTCAGTCGAGCAAGTTCCTCAGCATATTCATGAACCTGCCCTGGTTTGCAAGGCTTGCAATAAACTTTTACAGTTTCATGTTTCTTCCAGTGGAGATGCATATTGAGAACAACACCTCCAAATACTCCACGCCTCCCAAGTGGAACATAATTCTTCTTTTTCTCACCAGTACGCTTTAGGTAATGCCTTTCTTCCTCAGTTAAAATTTCCGGATCATATGCTTCAGTCGGGGCCTTAGGAACCTCGAATTTCCTCAGTTTCTCAATCAACCATTCTTCCTTCCGTTTGGCCTGAGATGTAACAGCAAGCAACAACTCGAAACAGTTAGAAAGATTCCTGATGAGTTCAAATTGAATGCATCGATCATAATATAACTATTATTCCCTTGCTAAAGAGAAGCCAAAACAGTCGTATATTAACCATGGAAAATATATGAGAATTAATAATCCCGAATACTGGAAAGCTACATATTTGTGTATCATGTATCTAATCCCATAAAGAAAGAAAATTTTCGACACTAATCACCTGAATATACGACTAGCTCAAGAATAGGATCCAACCTTTTCAAGTTTGTATCTAATCCTAACTTCTGGATTTGGAGAATTCATCTTCTTTTTCGCTTTAAGACGATAGAGCCGTAACTCATTCAATTTGGCTTTTCGTGACATTTTAGCACGTTTGAGATTCTTCTTCTCTTTCATTGAAGGGCCAGTTTTATCAAGTGGTTTATTAATAGAAAACCTGACAACGTCATCCTCTGTTTTTAATTCAATCGATGCATTACTCATGTATCTTACAGATTGACAATTCAAGTAGCTCGGTCTCCATTTCAAAGAAAACCCACAGGAAAATGATTCACATGGATCTTCTACAAAAGGTCTCGTGCTTCTGTAGCTTCTATTGTTCACATGAGTGAGATAAACATGCGGCTGCATAAAGGAATATGCTCTTGGCAGCAGTGAGATTTCAGACTCATTTTTAACTAGACAACACAGCCAGAATAAATAATCCCTACATAAAGAAACCAGAATCCATCAACGAAAAGGCTATAGTAAGATAAACAGACATAAAATACATCTCATTCAAAAGTCTCATTCATATATTGAGAAAGAAAAGAAATATAAATAATTAGGAGCAAAATGTACAGAAGACATCAGTTAATTTTTATCAAGGAATCCCAAACATAATATTAGAAAATGTGATTGTCGATTACAAGGAAGACAACTCTAAGTATGAAAAAAAGAGCAACATACTTAGCACAACATGAAAACTAGCAATTGCAAACGGAACCAAAACATGGACCTGGAGATATAAATTCGAGGAACTTGCTAGGTTTTAGTATGAGATAGATGCACACATAAACCAAATATATAAATTTGAACCAGCTCAAACCACCAGATTCACAAATTCAACTTGTCTTCTATATCTAGTTGCTCAGTTGCCCCAAAAAAAAAAAAAAAGAAACTTTCTTTTCTTCCCTCCTGAAACTAATCGATCATGTTCTTTTGCTTGCCAAATAACAGCCAAGAACTTATCCCAACTAAAAAAATGATGGCATAAGTTTAACGTTGAAATTATTCACTTCGTTGGGATATAATAGACTTTATTTCTTCGAGGACTTCTTCTTCATTTTCCTCCGCTTTCTCAGCAACCAAACAAAAGGGAACAGAGGCACTAACAAACTTAACATAAAAGTTTTCCCACACTTAATTAGCAACCAAACAGACAAGTAAAAATATGTAATTGAAAGTACGGAAAAAGACGAAGTGGAGATGACGAAAAAGAGAAAGCACCTTGAGAAACCGCGAGAAAATCGACGGGAAGCTAAACCCAACATCATAAATTCGTGAATTTCAACAACCGGACATGGTTAAGAAAGCACCCAAATAGACCCAGATCACTTGCTGAAAAAGATAAAAATCGCAGCTTTTGTGATCATTCAATTTTTGTCAATCACAGAGGTTTCTGTTAACTTCACTGTTGATATACAACATGGGTATTACTCTCTTTATCTCTCTCTCTCTCTCTCTCTCTCTCTCTCTAAATAACTGGAGATTCCATGGTGGCTGACGGCGGAGGACGGCGGAGGTGAAAAGGAAAAAAGGAAGCGGCTGGGTCATAGTGGTATATATAATGCTTTGCTCAACAATGGAGGAAAAAGGGCAATAATATAATTACCATTTTGCCTTAAAATTGGAATTATTTTTTAAGGGAAAAGAAATAATATTTTTTAAAAAAATTTAGTCAAAAATTATTTAATATTTAATAAAAATAATTGTAAATAATTATCATTTAAAAAACAAAAATAATATATTTAATAAAAATAATTTTTAAAGCTTATTAAAATTAAATTTTATCATTGATTTTCAACAAAAAAAACTCGTAATATTTAATTCGAATTCCGAACTTGTAGAATAAGAAAAAAAATTCGACACCAACAAAACAAATATTTAAATAAATTTAACGTTCTAACTTTGAGTAATTCCATGCTCAATTTATGCTATGTATTTTCGTAACTTCTCATTCGATAGGCGAGATACAAATCTATCGTTTTAAAATTAAAAATACGAGTAGTGTTGGTTGAATTACATATCGAATATGTAAACTTCGACTAGATTTACATATAAGATAACTAAAATCTAATAATTGAATAAGATCAAGGTTTAAAATATATATATATATACAATCTCCAAATGGTTTTCCAGGGATCTTCTTATCTTCAACAAGACTGCACTTGGGATGAATTTCTTCTTAATGCAGTTCACAACAATACCCTGTTCATACAAATGATAGGTATGATTATAAATGTAATAAGAAACTGAAGCAAATGAGTAAAAACTATGGCTTCACAAGAAACTGGTAAGAAGTTAAAAACACAGTTCACCAGACTGATATCATCACATGCCACCCACAATATCTTGTCATCCATCCTACTTTTCCTTTCTTAAGTTGAGCATCATGCTTATGATACTCTTCTGGCTAGCTCCTTCTCCAGCTTCTCAATGAAATGATTTGTATCTTCGAGAGATTGCTTACACCGATACTTTTCCAGGGCCTGCAATATATGTATCAAAAAGCATTTAAATATACACTGACATCTTCAATTCAGTAGAAAATCGAACTACAAGTCACGGAATGTCAATTAATCAATTAGGGGTATCATAGCTCAGTTAAAACTGAGTTGGGTCAAAAAAACCGAAGATTCTGCAGGAAACTAACTCCAAATATATAAAGTATAATGGTAATGCAGATACTTGAAGCATGAGAAATAAGACTTAAACACCATATGACCCATTACAGTCCGTGTGCGATGACTGAGGAAAGGAGAGGCAAAAATGATGAATGAGAAAAGATTGGAATAGAGCTTATTTTCCTTTATCAGTTTCATTTCTTTTTTGTGGGGGAAGTCGAGATTTGCAAAGGCCTAAAAGCTTGATCTTGTATATTTAAGTGATCGAGTAATATTCTATCCCTGACCTGCTAGTCAAAGTTCCAAAACTTGTATTTACCAGAAAGGCCTGGGAAGGGGTATATTATTCCTCAATAACCAGTACAAGACCTCTCCATTTCCCCTCCACCTTAAAGGATGAATGAGAAAAGATTGGAATAGAGCTTATTTTCCTTTATCAGTTTCATTTCTTTTTTGTGGGGGAAGTCGAGATTTGCAAAGGCCTAAAAGCTTGATCTTGTATATTTAAGTGATCGAGTAATATTCTATCCCTGACCTGCTAGTCAAAGTTCCAAAACTTGTATTTACCAGAAAGGCCTGGGAAGGGGTATATTATTCCTCAATAACCAGTACAAGACCTCTCCATTTCCCCTCCACCTTAAAGGATGAATGAGAAAAGATTGGAATAGAGCTTATTTTCCTTTATCAGTTTCATTTCTTTTTTGTGGGGGAAGTCGAGATTTGCAAAGGCCTAAAAGCTTGATCTTGTATATTTAAGTGATCGAGTAATATTCTATCCCTGACCTGCTAGTCAAAGTTCCAAAACTTGTATTTACCAGAAAGGCCTGGGAAGGGGTATATTATTCCTCAATAACCAGTACAAGACCTCTCCATTTCCCCTCCACCTTAAAGGATGAATGAGAAAAGATTGGAATAGAGCTTATTTTCCTTTATCAGTTTCATTTCTTTTTTGTGGGGGAAGTCGAGATTTGCAAAGGCCTAAAAGCTTGATCTTGTATATTTAAGTGATCGAGTAATATTCTATCCCTGACCTGCTAGTCAAAGTTCCAAAACTTGTATTTACCAGAAAGGCCTGGGAAGGGGTATATTATTCCTCAATAACCAGTACAAGACCTCTCCATTTCCCCTCCACCTTAAAGGGAGAAGAAAAGAAAAGCAATGAAATATAAGAAGAGATCATTGTTTTCCCTCAAAAAGTTTTGAAGTTGTGTATTGTATGTTTGAAAGACCAGCATTCAAAAGAAAGTGGAAAAAAGGCAAAGGTTCCGTGATATAAAAAATGGAGAAATGTTTAGTTTACCCTATTTAACATTCACAGAGAATTCGAAAATATAGGGAGAAAAATCAAAAACATACCTTGGTTTTTGATAGAGCATCTGGAGGAGACATAAACATTCGCTGAATATAATTCTTTCCCCGATAGATTATTTTGTATCCAATGCTACTTTCTGGATTTGAAGAATTCATCTTCTTTTCCACTTGCAATTTTCAAACGAAATAACCATAATTCATTCAACTTTTCCTTTCGAGAAATTTCAGCCCCTTTGAGATTCTTATTCTCTTTCATTGAAGGGCCAGCTTTATCAAGTGGCTTATTTATACAAAACCGGACAAAATCATTCCCTGTTTTCAGTTAGATTGATGCGCTTCACTACTCATGTATCTTGCAGACAGAATTCCTAAGAATGCTGCAACACACAAAATACACTTGATCTTCATTTCAATGGAAAACAATAGAGAGATAATTGACATGGATCATCTATCTCTTGTTTGCATGAGTGAGACAAACAGGCAGCTGCATAAAGGAAGATGCTCTTGGCAACGGTAGCAACAGATCAAACATCTAAAAGCAACAAAAATACTACCACTATTCGAAATTTCAGGTTGCTAGCAGTGTGCAGCCCTTTGCTTTTAACTTGGATTCTAGACCAAAAAATTTCAGTCCTGATCGGACCAAGTCTGCGGTTTTCTTCTTCATGTGTTCAATTAACATTTCGTCATATACGATTGCATCAGCTTCTGTAAGAAGTTTGTGCTCTCTTAAGTTTGTGAAAACCTTCCTTGCCTCTTCCAATGTTCCATGTTTGCACATGCCAGAGATGATAGCTGAGTATATAACTTCGTTCAAGGAGCAACCTTCTTGCATCAGTTCATTCAACACTTCAATCACTTTATCTGCGTTGCCTGGCCTACATATATGGAGAATGGTCAGTGTGTATTTAAATTCCAAGGGCCCACTTGTAACATTGCTTAAGCAATCACGAACTAGCATCATGGCTGCATCAATCTCTCCAATTTTGCACAGACCTCTGGCAAGAGAAGAATAAGCAGGGAGGGAGGGAACACAAGACATCTCAATTATTTTATTATGGCAAGAACATGCCTCTTTAATTTCCCCATCTTCAACCAAACAAATAATTGCGACACTATAACTTGATGAGTCAGGTTCAAATTTAAAATTCTTCATTTCACGAAACAATGACAATGCCTTTTTTATCTCCCCACTCTTCTGGAGAGCCTCCATAAGAATATTGTATAACGAAACACTACAATAACCTTTCACCTTTAATTCCTCAAACGCTTCTAATGCCATCATAACACTTTCTTCCTTCTCAACCAAAACTGAGAAGAACTTCGAAAGATGGTCCATCACAGAAAGTCCTACCTTTTGCATCTGCTCTAGCAACTTGCAGAATTCTTCTATTCTTTTCATGGATGCATAACACACCAAGATGGGATTCACGGTATTGAAATCTGGCCCAAGATCCTCCTGCACAGAGACTTGGAAGAATTTATAAGCATTATCAACTTGTTTCACATCACATAAGCCTCTAATAATTGAATTATATATCCCTATATTGGCTCTATACCCTGAGTCTACCAAATCTTTGAACAAATCAAGTGCAGAACCAACCTTCCCATCCACAACAAACCCTTCAATTAACATTTCATATATAGTTCGATCTATCAAAATCCCCTTCTCCTTCATTTCTCTGAACAATTCATACCCTCCGTCGACCCTCTGTCCCTTGCACAACCCGGCAACAAGTGTTGCATATGCCATCACATCCGGCTCCACTCTGTCCTGGTTCATTTCTTCCCAAACCCGCAAGCACCCATCCAAATTCCCCACCGAAACTAACAACCTCACCATTGCTGTGTACGCAAAAACATCCGGCTTACACACATTCACCCTCATTCTTCCCAAAACCTCAAGCATTTCCTCAATCCTCCCTGCTTTACACAACCCCTTAATCAAAATCATAAAAGTAACACTCTCTTCTACCAACCCATCCGCCTGAAAATCCCCATAAACGGATAAAGCTAAATCTAAATAACCCGTTTTGATCAATGCATCCATTATCCTATTATACAAGAAAACTCTGGGTTTAACACCAAATTTCTTCATCTTTTGATAAACATAATAAACCCTTAAACCCTTATTACTATCCGCGTGCATTCTAATCAAAATTTCGAATTGTTTCTCAGTTGGAGGTTTCCCTTGAGACTCCATTAACTCCGGCAACTGATCCGCAGCACGAAAATAACCATTCCTATTAAGACAATGAGCGAAGGCATTATAGGAGGCAAAATTATGTTTATACCCTTTCTGCCTACCAGCCCAATGAAAGAACTTTACAGCGATGGCGGCGGCGGCAGGGGTAGTTTGCACTCTCAAGACCTCAGTAACGAGATCGGGCGTGACGCGGCGGAGCTTGTTGAGCTCGGAGACTACAGACGGTCCCCAGCGGTCGCGATTCTTGCGGAAGGCGTCGAGGATGAAGCGAGCAATCGGGGAAAGGCGACTGGAAGCGGAGAGAGGGAGACCAGGTTCGGGAACTGAGGAGGAAGATGATGACAAATAGTGTGGGTCCCACTTGTGGAGATCGAAGGGCTGAGATCGGGATTGAGGATGGACGGGAGAGGGGGGCCGTTGGATTACGGTCTGGCGATTGGAGAAGAGACCACCGTAGACGACGGGGCGGTTTTGAGAGGGTTTGCGGTGGCCGTAGAAGAAGTAAGGTTTAGTAGGGCTTTTCGCCCCTCTCTGCAACTTCATTTCTGCATTTGATTGCCGTTTGATTCGTCTGTCAACTCTTCTGGTTCATCATTTCACTGCACACAGCGAAGGCACGCAATAATCAGTAGGAGAGAAAGAAAGAAGAAGAAAATAATAATTTTCAGAACAAAAATGCAATAAAAATTATTTCTTTTATTATTATTTTGTTTAATTTAGTTTTTATGGATATTAAAGTTTTTAAAAATTATTATTTAATTAGTTAACAAAAGAAAATTTTAATTTATTAATTAAATAATAAGTCAAAATTATTATTTAATTAAATTTTTAACTCATTTTAAAATATACTATCAATTGATTTAACAAATTTAATATTATTTTTAAGACCATATTTTAATTAATTAAATATAGTATTTACAAAACTATAAACATATAAGATATATACATGTATTATTACTATATTTACTATATCAATTTTTTTAAGTAGACTTTAGTTAACTACGTTCCTCTACTAAAATTTGCAAGATAATTGTGGCTCTTGATGCCAAAGAGCATCCTCGTCCTCAATAATGAAAAAAGAAAACGATATTCGTTCACACAGGACGATCGGTATTCTCACAGTTATATGATATATGTCATATGAATTGTCTTATGCCTAAAAGAGATATAGTATTAGTTAATTATTGATAAAAAAATTTATCTGTCGATAGTAAATCAAAGAGACATTCAACATAAAGATGATTAATCATAGTACGACGAGTTAAAAAATAAATTTTTCAACTATAGCTTGTCTCGTGTGGAACAAAATGAATGAATTTATCCATGATGGTAATGATAAATTCATAATCCTATCAAACCATGTTATTAGCAACATTCCCATCAGTTTTTAAAGATGCACATGATATGAGTGGTCAATAGCCTAAAAATAACGATGGTAATAAAAGCCTTTCAAGTGTGTTGGATAGTCCATGTAAATTGGTTCAAACTCATAACTAATGTATCAACTTCTGCCAACTTTGCGATGCCACTGTTGGTGGTTTTATTCACAACAACATTGGCATGGATGGCTAGTTCACGTGTTATCTTAGCTCAATTCACTATTTGATTACTAAAATCACTGGATTTTTGAAGGGCTTAGGTTAGTACTAGAGAATAGAGTCACAACATTGATTTTGACTATCTTTTTCTTGCTTATATTCTTTATCAGAGAGACATACTCAATCATTCTGTCACTAACGTGAATTTTAAAATTAATGAACTATTTTATTTTGATTGAGATATTCACATATCTTATATTTTTTAAGAAACCAACTAAAGATGACATTTTGCACATGAACCCACTTAATATAACATACTCGAATAAGATCCAATATAGGTTTTATAAAGGCATGAAACTTAAAGGGAAGTAAATACATAACTTAAATGCAGAAATGATTAATAGAGTTAGAATTTATATTTCTTACACAATAATTTGAATGCCCAATAGAGTTATATGAATGTCCATTCTAAAAGACAAAAGAAAATTAAAGAAATAAAACGAAAAGCAAATAACTAAATATCATAGGACAACCTTCACTAGCACTTGAATGGAGTTCCGATAGTGAACTACTCACAACTCTTTTATTGATCGGTATCTAGATCTTAATCATCTTTATCTGAAATAGTTAATGAAATGATAAGCTACACTAACTCAGTAAAAATATCACACTAATCACATATACGAAAAACTGAAGATTGGTAAAAAATAAGAAAAACTACTAATAGAGCCCTAATTTTATTTAAATACATTTAAATTTGAAGACATTTGTTTAATACTTATCATAACGAGTTTTTCAAATATAACCTATGAAGACCTATATCCATATCACTTTTCACTTTCAAGTATAAGAGAACGATAAACAACAACTTTTATATTCTTACCTGCTTACTGGTACCTCTAGGGGTCTATATGGGTGTTTTTCCTACTCGTGATCCGATATCCAATTTTTTAATTGATCGCCCGCCCTCACACCCTGTCTAGTAATGAGTGTCAAATATTCCATCACCTCAATACTCCATCTGGTATGAGAGTGAATCATATCTCCCAAATATTTTCGGTAAGGGACTTTTTAGTCTCGTTCGACTGAGGTAACGTTCACGGTAGGGTTCTCTATATACTGGACATGTCTGCCATTTTCTTAGGTAACCAATAAATCTTTCACATACAGATTTTCATCAACAAACTCATACTAATATCTCATATTACATACATAGATCAATTAAACTACATTTATGCTGACGGTATATAACAAAAATAACCATATAAGTTGATAAAATTATTAAACTATAAATTAAAAAGATGTACTATACGAAAATCAAGCAAGTAGGACAGTATAGGAAAGTAAACAGGAAATCAAGACAATTGTGAACTAACTGATTTCGACTCCACTAGTAACCTGTAATTATTTTTAAAATTTTCTAATTTTTTACAAAAATATAAAATTATATATCGTTAAACCTCAATTTACTGTAACAGAGAAATGGGTGAGGGATCCTTACTCGAATCGATGTTTTGAGACATCGAGCTGTCTACTACGTATTTTAATGGGTACCAGGTTCTTTGAATTTTTTATGTAGAATTTAAAACATTCATCACATACTAAAAATACCTTTAAAATCCAAATTTAGTGTCCAAAACTCATTCCGGTCAATTTTGGGGTTCCGACATGGCAACGGCAGTTCGCCTCGACCTGGCCAGATTTAGCCTTATCCCTGCAGAAAACTACGTTAGGGGCCTCGATTGACCAAGAAATCACAACAACAAAAATCGAACCTACTAGCAATGGGGACCTCTGGGTGCGGTGGCTCTGCCGGTCCTCCTTCGCAGCTAAGGTTCTTTTTTTAGCTACTCTGCACAGAAAATGACGGTAAACATAATGATAAAAAAAAATCACGTGAAATGGGAATCGGAAAGGGGATCATCGAAAGGATTTTAGGCTTTTAGCCGTGGCAGTTCTGTCGGGCTTTACTTGAGATTTTGGGCTTACCCGCCATCCCTCTTGCTCTGATTTGGCCACAGGGGTACTCGGAATCGAATTCCGAGCGAGTACGGGAAATTTTTACCCTTTTGACGGTTAGCGGTGGCTCTGGTACGACGACGGTTAGCGGTAGGCCTTCTTCTTTAGTGGGGGCTGACGACTAGGGTTTAGATTCTCATGTGATGCGAAGTATTTATAACTATCCCGCGTTAATCTGGGTATTTCATAGCGATCGATCTCGTTCGTTCGATCGTGCCTAAAGAAGAAATAAATCTGAACTGTTCATCGCGATTGATCTCGACCGTCTGAGTGCGCCTAAGAGAGAAACGAATCCGGGTCGTTCACGCGCACAGGATCGATCTTAGACCGTCCGATCGTAGGTCACGCAGATCGTCAGCATAGCCTCCCACGTGGCACTAATATCAACGCGCAGTGTCACACGACATACTCTTGTTCGTTGAAACTACTGATTGGTGGTCCTACGTGGCCAAACTTTCTCTATTTGCACTTTAACCTCCTGTTTCTAATTTTTCTTTCATAAACATCTTCAGAACCCAAATTTTCACTCATTTTTCTCAAAATTATCTTCAATATCGTTTATAATTCATTTTTTCTCAAAATTTCACTTAAATAAAAATAAAATAAATTAATCAATTATTTTAAATTAATATTTAAAGAATAAAAAATTTATCTCAAATCATTTTTCGGGATTGAGCATTAAAGTTTTTTTTTTTAATTAAAGTGTTATTCGAATCAAATAACATAGAAAGTTGGGCTAATTGGAGCAAGTTTAAGCTTACTTCTCATATGAACAAATTTGATCAGATTTGATAAAACTAACTCTAAACCAACCTGTTGTGTCTAAAATCAACATGTACAATTGTCGTCTTGTTCGTTGATGAGATCATTGCAAAGAGTTTAACGTTGTAGCACCCGGAAAGGAGAAGAAAAAAAAAAAAAAAAAAAAAAAGGGCGGCCACGTCAGCAGCCACGTCAGCAGGCCCGGTCAGCAGTCCCGGCCAACCAGGGCCTGCCACGTGGCAAGACCGCGTCACTCCAAAAGGAGCCACGTTGGCGATCCGCGTGGGTGCGATCCGACGGCCCAGATCAATCACGCGATCGGACGGCCCAGATTCAATCGCACGGACGGCCCAGATTCAATCAAAAACGAACGGCCCAGATTAAAACAAAATGAACGGCTGTGATCAAAAGGCAAGGGGTTATAAATAGAACCTCCACACCAGACCACAAACCCTAGCCGCCAGCCGCTCGCCGGAGAAGACGAACCAGAGGCCGACCGCCGCCACCCGCCGCCACTCGCCGCCGCACCGGGGAAATTTCCGACTGCCGATCGAGGTAAATTTCATACCCCCGACTCGTTTTTCCCCACTGATTCCTCCTATGGCCAAATCGAAACCGAAATCCCGGCCAAACGGCCGGAATACGTGACCGAAGCCCAGCGGCACCTCCGCGCCCCCTCTCGGTTTTTGCCTCCGACGAGGCCCTTCCCGGCCTCCGTTCGATGCAATTTTTATATCACCGTGATCACCATTCTTTTCTCTACAGGTTGACCGAAGCCAAATCACCAAAACACGAACTTCGCCGGAGAGTCGCCGTACCCGAGAGCGCCGCCGCCGGTAAGCTCCGTTTTTCCGTGATTTTTTGGCCCCCCGAGGGCCCTAGGGTTGTTTTCTGACAAGGACCAATGCGAGTGTGGCCGAATTCGGCCAAAAACGGCCGAAAACAGTCAACCCGAGGCGACTCGCCGTCGCCGGAGCACGGCGGAGCCGCCGTGCCGGAGTTGCGATTTGGGCCGAAAGAGGCCCTGGGCCTAATTTGGATTTTTTTTGGAACCCGTGCAGGTACTGTTAGCGTGTTTCAGTTCCCCGGGAAAAATTCAGGGGAAAATTAGGGACAGCCTGCAGGCGCACTGTGAATCGTATTCGGATCCCGAAAACAAGTAAGGACCCCTCACCCTATTTCCTATCACGGTATTAAAGTTCAAAATGATAAAACAGTATTTCTTGAATTAACGCATGTGTGAAATTGCTTAAGGTTGCTGATGGAGCCCGAGTCTAGTGTGATTGATGATTTACTGTTATTTGGCCTGTTTACAGCTTTAAATGCAAAATGAGGTTTGATGTGTTCATTTTACAGATTTGTGTGCATGCACTACGTTTTTATTAATTATGGGTTGAATGACTGAAAAACTGATACTGTATGTTGTCTGTTTGGTATGAATTACGATTTGCTTGTTTAAATGTGAATTGATGATGCTGATTGAGGAAAAGGAAAAATGAAAGATTGTGTAAACTGATAATTGTATTATGGGGGTCAGCCTGACTAGATATCCTGGGAGATGGTGGACGGACCGGGTCCGTAGGGAACCCTACCGGGATTGTGGTCTCACATGCCGGACGGGGTATGGAGATCTTATGGTTTTGGCGCCCATACCGGACGGGGTATGGGGACGGCCCGTTTCACCCTCATACCGGACGGGGTATTGAGGTTTATGGTTTTGGCGCCCATACCGGACGGGGTATGGGGACGGCCCGTTTCACCCTCATACCGGACGGGGTATTGAGGTTCATGGTTTTGGCGCCCATACCGGACGGGGTATGGGGACGGCCCTGGAAACTGATTATGAATGTTAAAGGTTAACGGGTAGCGGAACCCCTATGGACCCCCACGGATACTAGTAGGCTGGTAAATGAGAAAAAAGATATGTTGTACAATGATTGAATTACAAGAGGCGTGATAAGTGTTATGTTTTACAGCTTAGATTATTCAATGATTATGATAATGTTATTGTTTTTCTCATATTGTTTTTCATAAATTCCACCAAGGTAAGTGGATGGTAAAAGTTTTATTATTGATAAAAGGTTTTGTTGTTAATAAACGAGTTTATTGTAAATTATGCTCCATTGGTCTTTTTGTGGTTTTCTACCCACCTTTATCTCCGTGACGGTGAGATATCGTGATGTTCTTACTGGGCTAGTGTAGCTCACTCCTTAATTAACCATTTCAGATCAGGAAGACATGGTTCCCGAGCCCGTTCCGCAGGAGGACGACGAAGGGGATGCCTAGAGACTCTGTAGTCATACGCATAGTTTATTTTCGAGTTTTCTTTCTTAGTTAGTTTAACCTTTTATATTTTAAGTACGTTTGTTTGGTTTTTCGTGTAAGGGATGTTAAATGAAATTTTGATCTCGCTTCCGCATTTGATATATTTAAATACTCATTTCATTTTAATATTTTCCGGGGCCGTTACAAACGAGGCTCAACTAAGTCTTTGAAGTCCAAGTTAGGTTAATCTGCAATTATTTTTCTTCATTTGTAGTCCCTAAAGAAGGAATATCTTTGTAAAACTATCAAAAAATTTAAAACAAAAGCTAGAGTATCTATTCTCCATTGAGTCTTCCTCCTATAAAAGTAAAAACAAGTATATTCCTCACAAAAAAAAAAAATTGAAGTACTCTTCCTTAATCAAAAGTCTCCTTTTACCCAAGAAGCAATTGTTCGAGTTCGCGCTCAAATCAAAAGATCATCGCAAGTTATCGCAAATGAATCGAATCGATCTTAGAAGAGAAACAATGAATTGGTTAAATTAAAATGTTCTTAATGATGCATAATCTATGTTTAATGAAACATACTTTTGTTGTAAAACATTATGGTTGAATTTACCTCTGCTTATAGGCTTTTAAGGTGTTTTGTATCTTGTTTTATTGCAGCAATAAGAATTAAAATTCTCCCAAATTATAGTGTTCAACAGAGAAAGCCTCCTATATATATGCATGTATATATATATATATATATGACAAAAGAGTTTGATATACCCAAAGGAAAGCACTTTACTTATATAATAAGATAATGTAATGAAACAAATGAATGGCAATACTCAAAACACAATAAAGAACTCAAACCCAGTTGGAACAAAACTTGGTTTACAGAAATCAAACTTTCATAGCTTTCTTAACAGAGAAGATCTGCGTCGTCAGACGCATTACAAACCCCACTTATACACATATATAATATCATATAATATATATATATATATAAAATAACCCCGCCATCTTTGTCGCATGACCCCCCAATATATATGAACATGAAAGCCATGCATGCCTTGCCTCATCAACTGCTTCACCATTAAGCAACCAATTCAGAAATCTTCTTCGCTTTTCTACTTCTTTATTCTTTAGATTTTTGCTGTCTTTCCGCGTTGATATCCCCGACTAGAGATTTTCCCCCGAGCCAGAAAAGAGAAAAAGCATATAAATTTTCTCCCCGGACCAGAGATTTTCTCCCTCACTCCTCCTGTACTCTTTTCTTTCTCTTCTTCTTCTCGTACAAAATCCCTCTGGCTTTCGCTTGAGAATCTCTCACTTCCTTCAAATAAATCCTCACCGCACGTTCTCCAAACGGGTTCCTTTCCGGGTTCCCGCCGTTCTCCTCAAAAGCCGCGCGTAGCCGTCCGACCAGCGCGTCCAGACTCCCCCACGCCTGTTTCATCGGACAAGAACACGCCGCTGGAGGATCAATTTCGCCGAAGTACGGACACGTCTCGACATGAACCTTTGTTTTCCCGAACTGGTCTAGGTATTTCATGAACTCCAGCACGTTAGCTCCGCTGCAACGCGACAGTGAAAGTGGCGGCCGGTGGTTCCTCAGGTACTGAATGAACGTGATCCAGTCGCGTCGTTTCTGGGACTCGTAACGACTCAGTGACGCAATCGCCGGCGATGATGAGATCAGTGAGAACATAGGGTAGTCACTCTGTGGAACCCCGTATGGCGGTGAGAACATAGAGTAGCCACTCTCTGGAACTCCGTATCCCGGCGCCGGCGGTAGAGAACTGGTTCCGTTTGCTCTGCTTTTCACGGCTGCTGCGGCGGCGGCAGCCACGGCGGCGGACATGGCTGAATTTTTTTAAAATTTGTCAATCGGGGGTGGACAACGATTTCTTTGCGGGTTTTCCTCTAATTAGTAATCAGATTTTCCTGTTAAGATCGAGAAGAAAACAAAGAGGTAGAAGACAGAGAGAAGCAGAAATGATATTTTGATTTGGCGGCGGAGATTTAAAGATCCAATAGTAATGGAATTGAAAAGAAACCCAGAAAAAAGAAAGCCAGAAAAAAAAAAGGAACCCCAGAAAAGGAAATCCGGAAAGGAGAAAAGATGGATGTGAGTGGAGAAAAGATGTGGGAGAGTTGGTGTGAATTTATAGTGTAAATGGGGACGCGATGAGAGCGTGTTACGTCTTGAGGAAGAAGAAGACGTGTGAAGAAGGAGACAAAAAAGGGTCCCATGCAGGTCTGGCAAAGTGATGGCGAGTTTGAATACCCTTTCAGGACGTCACTTCAACAATTTTCATCTTTCCTTTTTAAAATATATATATATATATATAATTTTCATTTTTGTTTTTGTTCTTTCTTTTTTAATTAAAATATTTTAAAAATTAAAAATTAGAAATTTAAAATTATATAATAATTTAATTTTCAAAATTTTAATTTTGTTTTCAGACAATAATCTTAATCAAATGATATCAATATTTTAAATTAAATTTTACGAAAGCTAAATTGTATAATTATCCTAAAATGAGACTAAAATCATAACTTTTCTTTTAATGATGTCTTTTTCGTGGTAAAAAAATGTTCGTATGGATTATCTTATCTATAGGGAATAATTTTCGAAAAAGATAACGCTTATTTATACAGATAGATGAAGACTTTATGAATTTTAGTAATAATATTAAAAGAGAATTTCTCATAAAATCATTATAGGTTCCAACTAAGAGTATAAAGATTGATCAGAGAATTAACTCGATGAGATCTAAATGTACAAGGAGTAAAAGTTATGGGTTCAGAGATCTACGAGTCCATCCAAATATGAGAGATGGTAGTATTACTAATAGCCCTATAAGCCTCTGAAACTATAAGCTCCTTAATTGCTAAAATACTATATTCTTTTAACGAGTATTTGACTTGTAATTGACATGTAAGTAGGGATACCTCCTTTAAATATTTAGCATGCATGATTCTTATCTAAATTTGTGTAGGAGGCTAAAAGAATGATTAAACCAATGTACTTAAGAGAGGTAGGTTAAAAGCCAATAGATTTTTAAGATTAGGGCCGAATCGGAATTTAGGTAAGATGAGTTTGCTACATCTTACAGGGGCATAGCCTTGTTGTTTTTATCGCAAGGATTCCCCACCAGAACTTTTAAAAGAGTTGTGTAATTTGGTATGAAGTAATTAAGGTAACTTGATTAGAGATATCGAGTGTGTAATTTGTATATAGAGTACTGCTTGAATCATAATTTGTCTCTCTACATAAGATAACGAAGAATTTCTCCGAGTCTATTTTAGTATGTAAGCGATTCAAAATAAATAAATAAAAGATTTAAGGATCTAGAAGAACTACATGAAATAACTATTAAGTGTGTATTGCAGTTCGTGCATAATCAATATAACCTTTGTATATACTTTACACCACTTAAGTGATCCTTGACTTCATTCGTACTTAAACAGAAGACGAGTTACATATGATCGTAATAGAAGATTTTCATTTTGTTTCTTAATTATTAAAAAGATTAGGATTTTAGAAAGTGTTTATATTTGTTTATATATATATATATATATGACCTGTTCTACCAAGGTAGTTCATTTGAGAGTTCTGGACACTCTTTTGCTCTATATACTTTAAGTTTAAATACATATTTTTTTTATACTATCTAGTGTTGTATAAAGTTTGACCAAACTATCTTAACCTACACTATCATGAGTTAGGCTCTTCTATTTATAATATACTTTGTACCTATTTAAATTTCTTTATATATTTTTTTATTACACTTTCACTTCAAAAAAAAACTCTTACAAATCATTTAATATAGATATTCATCTGTTGCGTTTTAAATTAAATTATATTTTTTAAAAATTAAATTAAATTAAATTCTTTAAATTTGTTCGACTTTTAAATTTATGTTTAAAATTTTTAACTTAGATAACATATAATTAGAATATCTATTTACGAATTTTTTATATCTACAATTAAAAACAAGAGTATCAATAACAATTCACCATCAATTAAATTTAATTAGTTGCACAAACAATTGTCATGAAGAATACATAAATATTCATTTTAAAAGTTGTTAATAGGAAATAAAAAATTAAGAACTAAGTCTGAAATATCATTAATATAATACTTTGAAATATTAACACACTTTTAGTTAGTCTATATATTATAATTTTTGGTTTATAATATTTTTAGTTATGTAGCATATATCAACAAAAAAAATTGAATATTAAATTAAATTAAATATTAATATATATATATATATGAAATAAATAAATAAATAAAATATTTACCACACAAGTTACATAAGTTTTTAATTAAAAAAATTAATGTTTATTTAAGGGTAAATTAGCAATAAAGTATGGTATTCACCAAGTGGATTAACCTTAATCATAATCCTAATCATAATCCTAATCCTTGCGAATTAAAAATGCGCATATAATCTAAATAAAGATATAGTGGTTAAGATCTCTATTGGTCTGTAGGGATATCTTTTTATGAAAAGAAAAATATTATATTAAAAAAAGAATAAAATAATTTTGTGATATAAGGATATACACTTATTTAATTTAAAAAAAAAATTATATATGGCACCCATACATGTATGTATTCATTTATTAGGTAGATATATATATATATGTTTTAGATATTTTTTTATAAATTTACATTAATTTTTTTAATGCAACATAAATTGTATAGTTAGGTTTATGAAAAGTATGACAATTTTCTCTTTACTCCTCATTCCATCTTATTCTTACATCTAAGGATGGTAAAGAATGCATTAAGGAGAATTTTATTAAATTTGAATCCCACCCACTCGTACGAAAGAGTTATTCAAATTCGTCTATGTCTTATAACGTTTTTGAATATTTTTAATTATTTCGAATCGTGTTGAGTTTTACGAGTTAAAAATTCGACCAGTTATGCACAAATTTTATTCTATATTATAAATTTACCCCAACAAAATTATATAATACAACAACAAGAATAGAAAATCAAAAAAATGAGAAGCATGAATTCAATTGTGACATTTCTAGTAATTTGAAAACCCAATTTGTAGCTTTTGATTCCAATTTGAAAACTTAATCCCAATATGAAATATGACTTAAATGAGCAAAACTATATATTATTTTCTAAATTTACATTGGTGGGTATGGTATTAAATGAATTTTGAAAATTTTGTATGAAATTTATGATATCTCTTATAGCTAACATCTCTTATATTACATTAGTATATAAATAATCACATGTAAAACCTAATATCTCTTATAGTTATTGGAAAATAGATAATGATAAGGATACATAACATCCAAATATAAATGCATATGGGAATTATGGAGGAATAGTTTATTTATGTGGATTTGGTTAAAGGGGACATATTATTAAAATTCGGGGGCCCCCTCGTACACTAGAGGTGACCTAATTATGTTTACATCTCATTATTTTAATATGTGGATCTAAAATATTTGCGACATTTCTCATTTTAAATTTCTCATCTTTTTCTTTCATTGCTTTGACAATTGTTTGTGTACGAAGAAATAATAACGTGGCAATGACATCGGAAATTTATCCATACTAATCACCGCAGTTGACTGATAAACTAGTGAATTAACTCGTTAGTATTAATAAAATAAGTATTATAAATTAGTCACTATCAATAATGGTACGCCCACAAAATGACGAATTTTGTGTGACCAATTTTATTCAGACTTGTTATATTCGAGCACGACACAAAGGTTTTAGTTATTATATTATCGTATTGTTAGTAAAATAATAATTTGTTAATTGAATTATATGAAGATTGGCGTATCAACCGTGTACCTACTTATACTTATCTCTATATATCCTTCAATGTCAATGTATAGTAAGATAAAAGTGAAACCCTCAATTTTTAAACACATATTACAAATTGATATCATACTACTAAACTCATTTTAATTAATATTATATTTTTTTTTATGTGTGACTTAAAAAATATAAATTCATACATTAAAATAAGTTTTGAGTGGTTTAAATCATATTCTATCATAAATAATGATTCAAAAAAATTGATAGATTATTCTCATATAATATAATAATTAAAAACATAATAATATTAATTAATTAATAAGAAAATCAAATGAACACATAGTTGTCCCCTTCTATTTGTAGTACTAGGTTTTGGTTGAGGTTAGTGACATATGATTTCTTAGATTATATACATATAAAATTAGATTATTATTTGTTTACTTTATCATAATTATGTGTCTTTTTTAAAAAATAATACAACAATAAATATAAGATAAATTTTATATATTATAGTGAAAAAGTTTATATTTTAAAAATAATACATTAATTTCAAAAAGTTATAAATATAATTTTTAAAATAAGCAATTGTTTTTTTTTAAAGCTTAATAGTTTATATTTCACTCTTTGTATATTTATGTATTTTTATTAAGATATTATGTTGTAATTAATATGTATGTGTCATATAATTAATAAAGTATACGTATTTTATTGGAGAAAAAATTTAAAATTTTTCTGACTTTGTCCGTGTCAATAAATAATTAAAAATATCTCGACTTTTTTAGAACAAATCTGGGTCAAATAGCAATAATTCGAAGTACTTCTTTCTAAAATATTTTGGAAACCCAAGAACTCAACCATATGGGCATGCAAAATGCAAGATTTTCAATTCTAGCAGGAAAATGAGAGAAATAGATACTCAATTTAAAAAAAGTAAATAAAGTTGCATACTCGATCTCATAAATACACGTAGAATTCTGTAGAAAGCCGTACTCAATAAAAGTCGTATGTACGATGTGGAGGGAGATCGTCCGAAATCCATCATGCAATATGGGATCAAAAAGCCAAAATAAACAATTTTAGTTCTTATAAAAAGAAAATTGATTCTTGAACTCATTTCACATCCGTGTCATGTCGAGCTATTGTAAAATAATCGATTATTCAACATGTTAGTTAACTGTATTCTGAAATATATATATAAAAAAAAAAAAAAATTTATTGGTTCATCAAATTATCTATCGAGTTTTGGAAAAGTGATTGTTTTTATTTTAATAAATAATTTAAAATATTCGTATGATTTTTAATAAATTTTAAATTAAATGGGTGTTTTTATTTTAATATTTAAATTTTTTTAAAAAATAATTTATTTAATAATAAATAATTAAAATATTTAAAAATTAAAAAAAGAAAAAAGGAATGATCTAGAAGGTTAATAATTATGTGGAAAGAAGAGCAGAAATAATGATATGATTTGACAAAGGCTGTTGCTTGCTTGGTAAGCACTCACTTTTATAATAATAATAATAATATTAATTAAATATAATTTAATATTTAAAATTATTTTTTTAAAAAAAATAAATAAATTTGTCAAGTTGGGAGACATCTGTCAGGTCTTGTCAAAACAGTCAAATCTTAGGACTCTTTCTTTTCTCACATAAACCGACGGCTGAGATTTAATCAATCATCACCGCTCTTCCTCTGTCGCTGACGTCACCCTCCCGTTCTAATTTTTTTTTTTTCTTCATACACAATCAGACTGTTACTCTTTCTGTCGTCTTCCTATTTTCTCAGTTTTGATTCTCCAAGCTTACCAGAAATCTATGGAAAAATCTATTCTCCTCCCATTTTCTTCTTGTCATTTTCCGATTTGGATTCCGAGAAAATATAATTTTCTCTCTCATTTTCTCTCTCTGTCCGACTGCGACGGGAGAAGATAATTAGAACTGGGAGCTTCTTAAAATCAGAGATCTAAGAGGAGGAGAAGAAGTATTTTAAGTTTAATTTGATTTCTTTTAATCATTAGTTTAAGAGTTTTATCAAAACTTTAGAGTTTGATTTCAATTAAATTTAACCCGGGTAAAAGTCGGGTTATACAATTTCGTTGTAACGACAGTTTAATTTTTTTTTATATTACAAAATTTTTTAGTCTACGCTAATCGTGTGCGAGAATATTCAACTAAGTGATAACCCGTAACACGTCTTTTTTACCGAGTTTATTTTTTAATTTACCTTTGTTTGCATTCACAACAAGCCTACCTGACCCACGAGTTTAAATTTAATCCGATATAAATGTTACACGTTTAGATCGTAACGACAGTACAATTTTTTCGTACCCAATAAAAATTCGTAAATTTTTTGCTTTTAGCTTACGCTAATTGTGAACGCGAGTGTTCGATCAAGTGATGTTACTACAACTATTTTACTGAGTCAGTACATTGACGTATTTTTTATTCAATTTATTTTTTAATTACTTTTGTTTGCGTTCACAGCCGACCTACTTGACCCGCAAGTCCAAATTTAGTCCGGTGAAAGTTTGAATAAAAGTTATATCCTTAGGTTGTAACGACAGTTTAATTTTTTATATTAATAAAATTGAGACATTATTTGTTTATCGTTTATACTAATTGTGATAGAGAGTGTTCAATCAAGAGGTCACTTCAACTATTTTGTTGCGTCAATAAATCGAATCGACGTATCGAGTAAGTCGTGTCGTCATTTCTATTTACTTTATTTCTCAATTATCTTGATTTGTATTCACAAATGACATACTTAGCGTACAATCAACATATGAATGTGAAGTAAGATAACCGAGAAATCAATTGGAATAGAAAAGACATTGCGGTTTATTCGATAAGTCGATTCAATTCGTTGACTAACCCATGCTAAAAATCTGTAATTGACGGAGTATAAGATTAGGCTGGGCTGGCCGTTGAGGGCCTAATTTGCACCATAATAGCCCAGCCCATACACGCCAAACGGCGTCGTTTCCGTAAAAGAAGAAAGAAAACCCTTAGGGTTTCTGTTGGCCCAACAAAAGAAAAAGGCAGAATAAAATGGTGGCGGCGAAGGTTTGCAGGGTGGGTGAAGGAGAAGAGAACGAGAGATTCGACGATGCAAAACCCGAAGACGATAATGGCAAAGCAAGAAATCTGAACGTCTTTGATGAAGACGAAGCGAAGACCATTTCCTCCTCGCCAGCCAGTGCCTGTCTGCTCGACCATAGACACGGCAAACAATGGCAGGTAATTTACATTTGATAGATAAATTTAGCTAAAAAATTAACATTCTAGTGTCGATTTCTTACGTTCTTCATGGAAGGCATTTTAACCTAATTCGTTAAAATTGGAGTTCGTTTTTTCAAAAATCGAATACGAGTTTTAGGATTTTCCTCAAATGAATCTGATTTCTTGCGTGATTATAAAGTTTAAAGTGTAATGGATATGATGCTTAAGAGTAAAAGGTTTGAGCGAGAAGCTTAGCTAGTGGCAATGGGGATGTTGAAGGTAAGGGGAGATTGTAGTTGTGTAGATGGGAGAGGGCCCTTGTTCTTACTCAAGTTCATGTATTGTGACACGCGCAACCTCTCCTATAGCAAGCAATGGGTTGAAATAAAAGGCGTGGGTTACATTCTATAATTGAATGTTAACCTAGACTTCTCCCAACATTTTCCCATTACTTTTGATTTTGCTCAGTTGCCCTGGTGTTTCTTGCATTGATATAAACCTCTGTGCTGATCCATATGCAGTCTGATATGCTTAATGGGGATGGTGATGGCTCTGTTTTTCTTCCCGTTATTCATTTGTTTTCCTCAAACAAGTGTTGGATACTTAAAAATGGAATCTTTACCTCCTTTCTTCAATAGAATCTAGTAGTTTTTCAGATTAGAACCACCTAAAGAAATATATAATACCGCCGAGCTCAGTAACCCGGGCTTGTCACCTGAGTGGGGGCTTTAAAATGGTTGGAGATTGATTCGTTTCTGAAGGTTGGGCTATGGAGAGTTAGATGCTGGCCCACCCATTCCAAGAGGAGAGTTGAGCTTTGAGTCTTGAGTGTAAGCTTGGGGTGTAATGCTCTTAGAGCGGAGGGGACTGCGTAAGGCTGGAAACAGAGCAATGAAGACCTACAGCTCTCTTCAATGGAGGGATAATCGGCCGGTGCTTTCCAGACCCCGTAGTGCCTGATGGGCCAACCTCAATAAAGAAATATATAATATCTTCGTACTCAAAGAACTCCTTGATTGTGTGCTCTCTAATACTAAGTATTGCTTCAGAGGTTATTGTAGATACAGGCATTACTAAAACATCTTGCTCTATCAACGAGAGAATACCAATCTAGGACTGTTGACCTTCCACTACAAGAGTATATTAAACTTTCCAGTATCATTATCCTCCAATTGTTTTAGCGAATATTTATCCACTTCATTCTTACAAAATGTATTCATCCTTAAATTAACCTTTGATTTCTTATAATTCTCTTTAATGCGACCAACATATGTAACTTTCTTGTTCTTTCTGATATTCGAAGCAGTAGTAATGGAAGATGATTCTCCACCTACAGTATTGCCTTCTACAAAATTGTGGGTGTCTAGAATTTTCTGTGTTAATCATAAAGTTCATAAAGAAACTCGTTTTCTGTATTCAAAACTTCGTAAGCTTTCAGTTGATCATATAGTTTTAAAAGTAGCATTTAAAATTTCAAGTTATTCACTTGATCAAGAATATATGCAATGTAAACTAGCATATTCATCTCATCAATCTTCATCCTCATGCGTGTGCCTGTGTATGTATATATCAGTTATTTGTCATCCTTAAATTAATCTTTGATTTCTTATAATTCTCTTTAATGCGACCAACGTATGTAACTTTCTTGTTCTTTCTGATATTCGAAGCAGTAGTAATGGAAGATGACTCCACCTACTGTATTGCCTTCTACAAACTTGTGGGCGTATAGAATTTTCCGTGTTAATCATAAAGTTCATAAAGAAACTCGTTTTCTGTGTTCAAAACTTCGGAAGCTTTCACTTGATCATATAGTTTAAAAAGTAGCATTTAAAATTTCAAGTTATTCACTTGATCAAGCATATATGCAATGTAAACTAGCATGCATATTCATCTCATCAATCTTCATCCTCATGTGTGTGCCTGTGTGTGTATATATAAGTTATTTGTCATATTGGAGAGTTATATATGGAGAGTCATCTCATCAATCTTCATCCTCGTGTGTGTGTGTGTGTGTGTGTGTGAATTTTGTTGTGTTTGTTTACACTATATTATCATCATTTTTATCCTCCACAGCATATGTCGGATACAACTCAAGAATTTGAGAGAGTATATGAAGAAGATAGTTATTTGTCATATTGGAGAGTTACATGTGGTATTACTTTCCGTGTTTTTCCTATGTAAACGGCTATCTCCTTAATCATTCCGTAAGAAATGATGAACTCCACATACAAATAATGTTGCATAACATGCGACAAACATTTGCTAATCATCGGAGTGAGGTTAATAAGATGAGTATGCTAGTTATATTGCATATATCCTCGAGAAACTCGAACAAGGTATTAACATTTACTTATTTACGATACGTGTTCTTTGTTTATTTATTATGAACTTCAATTTTAGTTGTGGCTTCTAAGAATCAATGCAATATAGAATTCAACAATCTATATGAGTGACTATTAGGTTGAGCCAAGTTTGGTTGCTTGAGAGTGGAGACTATTACATTGAAGGGGAGAAAATGATGTAAGTTGAATATATATATATATATATATAATTTCTAAAATATATAATAATTATTATCTATTCAGATTCTAAAATATAAACTATGTGTTGTATAATTTTTAAGTACATATATATATATAATAGTTATCTATTTAAATTTTTTATAAATAAATAAAATTTTAATTGTAAGTAATTATAAATTATGCACTATATAATTAATTTTTATAATTATGTACAATAATATAATTATGTGTTGTATAATTATGTACATATATGGAGATTTTAATGTAGAAAAATTAAATTCCTTAATTTACATAATAATTTTATAGTGATTCATTATAGAAAATGATATATATATGTATATGTGTATATATATGGGATTTTATTTCAAAAGGGTGTATAGGAATGTCTTTGAATGGACAAATAAATTTAATTGATACCATCTAATTGGGAAATTAAGTTTCTATTTTAGTTTTGTATAAGTTCACTAGATATTATATTATGTTCATATAAAAATCATATATTTATCAAATAACATCAATTATAATATAATATAACATAATCTCTAAATAAGAACATATGATAATACAGTCTAATTTAAATCTACAATTTTTAGTAATTTGTGAATTAATTCTTAAAAATTTTACACTTCTTAAATATATATATATACACATGCATATATTAAATGAGTTTTATATTGTGAAACTATATAGTTCGATAAAATATTAGAATATATAATATTTTTTTTAGAAAAAAAGTAAAAAACTAAGGGTATTTTTATAGTTATACCTTAAACTTAAAAGTGTATTTTTTTTCTTCATAAATTATGAATAAAGTAAACATATTAAGTTTAGTTTGTCTCATCTTTGTGCATTTTTATTTAATTTAATTAATTAATTAAAATTATTTTTTAAATGATTCAAATATATTCTAATCATTTTAATTTTTTTTTTCTTTTAAAAGATAAAAATAAAATTAAATATTTAAAATAAATATAAAACGAGAGAAATCTTAAATTATAATAAATATTAAAATTTAAAAATTACCTTTATTTTTTTTTTAGTACAACGTAACATTATAAAGAATTTTATTAAAAAATTGAATCGAAACCGAATTTGAGAAGAACAAAAACAAATCATCAAATTAAACATGTTCTTATTAAATGAGATAGAAACAACACTTAAAGTTTTGTTGGGATGCATGAGAGCTTGCTTTCTCTCAGTTGGCTGAGAAAAGAGGAATCCAACCAGTGACTTTTTACAAACAGGAGAAGCTTTAGAGAAAAGAAAAAGCTGTATTTCAATGGAATCTTACACATCTCCAATTCAAATAAAAGTTCTCATTGCCACCAATCAATCAATATGGTTTCTGGGTCCTACACCCAATTGACTCATGAGTTCATAGAATTATAAAACTTTGTGTGTGTGTGTGTGTATGTATATACAGGGATTACCAACAATTCTTTTAACTAAATGCTAAGTCCTATAATTTCTTTTTACCAAACTATGAATTCGAGTCACAGATTACGTCTATGGTGCTGTATTTGTTTTAAAGTTATATCTACGTGCGTCATCTGTGTTTTTGTTAAAAAGTTGTGTTATTAGTACAGATACGAGAAGTGTTTATGTGAATCAAAACCCAGTAAATTTTCTTGCATACGATATATATAGATTATCGTTTCCTGTTTTGTTAATGATTCAACACTAAAACTCTACCAGGCTATACCATACAAGTTGGCTAAATAAAAGGCCAAGCAAAAGTAATGCATACATATGGCAAAGTGTATGACTCCTATCTTGATATGCTCTACACATACAACTCTTTTTGCTTGAGCATCTTTCCCCTTAAATTTCCTATAGTAGTTCACATGCATTTCCACTTTCTTTCCTAAAAGAGCACCACAAGAAGAAGAAAAAAAGATGTTCCACTTCCACTCACTACATATAGTTCATAGACTTCTACTCTAACTCCTTCACTTTTTATTATCATGTCCATTGAATTCTCTATACCATTTCATTTGCAATAAAGTATTCAAAACCAAAGAAAAAAGGAAAAACAAAAAAAAGAACAAATTGAATACTGTTCTAATGGTTGAATGATTCATGGATACAAGATTCAAGTTCTTACCTTTGTTTTTCGTTTTCTTTTTTCATCAGCATTTTCTAAATGAAGCTGCAAGTAATGTGAGTATAAGCACGAAGCAGATTCAACTTTGGCATTACATGGGTTTTTTCTCTTGTATACATATATGTATATATAGTTACATGCTTAAAACTAAGTAATACTACAGGCATACATTGTTTATTTGGGAGAAAACAAGTGTGAAGATCCAGCAGCAACCAAGAAATCCCACCATGAAATGCTATCGGCTTTTCTTGGAAGGTCTGGCTTTTATATTCATCGTAATAAATTCAGATATCAACTGTATTTTCAGTCATGGGTAAGAAGAGCTTCCTTCTGTTTATGTTGCAGCAAAGAAGC